>NC_072731.1:251716331-251835504 GCF_026930045.1 Uloborus diversus
AGCCAAACAAAGTACAAGTTTTGTTGGTCTTTTTGCGCTAATTATTAGCTACTTCATTATGATCCTTCTTTCTTGATTAATATTTGAAAGTATATAAATATTTCCGCAGATTCAATATCAGCCGAGATAAAATTAACATCATAATTTACTATTTGGAAAATAAATAAAATAACTAGTGTTTATTGCATGTCTACTACCCCATCTTTTACCTCAAAAAACAAATCTCCTATTTTCGAAGAAGATAACCATCGAAACAAAGTATATGTTTTGTTAATATTCTTGTGCTAATTATTAGTTACTTCAGTATGATCCTTCTTTCTTAAGAAATATTTGAAAGTATATATAAATCTTTCTGCAGATTTAATGTCAGCCGAGATAAAATTAATATCATAATTTACTATTTGGAAAATAGATGAAATAAATAGTGTTTATTGTAAGTCTACTACTCCATTTTTTATCTAAAAAATTAAACCTCCTATTTTACACAGAAGGTAAGCAGCCAAACAAAGTACAAGTTTTGTTGGTCTTTTTGCGCTAATTATTAGCTACTTCATTATGATCCTTCTTTCTTGATTAATATTTGAAAGTATATAAATATTTCCGCAGATTCAATATCAGCCGAGATAAAATTAACATCATAATTTACTATTTGGAAAATAAATAAAATAACTAGTGTTTATTGCATGTCTACTACCCCATCTTTTACCTCAAAAAACAAATCTCCTATTTTCGAAGAAGATAACCATCGAAACAAAGTATATGTTTTGTTAATATTCTTGTGCTAATTATTAGTTACTTCAGTATGATCCTTCTTTCTTAAGAAATATTTGAAAGTATATATAAATCTTTCTGCAGATTTAATGTCAGCCGAGATAAAATTAATATCATAATTTACTATTTGGAAAATAGATGAAATAAATAGTGTTTATTGTAAGTTTACTACCCCATCTTTTATCTAAAAAATTAAATCTACTATGTTACACAGAAGGTAAGCAGCCAAACAAAGTACAAGTTTTGTTGGTCTTTTTGCGCTAATTATTAGCTACTTCATTATGATCCTTCTTTCTTGATTAATATTTGAAAGTATATAAATATTTCCGCAGATTCAATATCAGCCGAGATAAAATTAACATCATAATTTACTATTTGGAAAATAAATAAAATAACTAGTGTTTATTGCATGTCTACTACCCCATCTTTTACCTCAAAAAACAAATCTCCTATTTTCGAAGAAGATAACCATCGAAACAAAGTATATGTTTTGTTAATATTCTTGTGCTAATTATTAGTTACTTCAGTATGATCCTTCTTTCTTAAGAAATATTTGAAAGTATATATAAATCTTTCTGCAGATTTAATGTCAGCCGAGATAAAATTAATATCATAATTTACTATTTGGAAAATAGATGAAATAAATAGTGTTTATTGTAAGTTTACTACCCCATCTTTTATCTAAAAAATTAAATCTACTATGTTACACAGAAGGTAAGCAGCCAAACAAAGTACAAGTTTTGTTGGTCTTTTTGCGCTAATTATTAGCTACTTCATTATGATCCTTCTTTCTTGATTAATATTTGAAAGTATATAAATATTTCCGCAGATTCAATATCAGCCGAGATAAAATTAATAGCATAATTTACTATTCGGAAAATAGACAAAGTAGCTAGTGTTTATATTGTAAGTCTACTACCCCATCTTTTATCTAAAAAATTAAATCTACTATGTTACACAGAAGGTAAGCAGCCAAACAAAGTACATGTTTTGTTAATATTCTTGTGCTAATTATTAGTTACTTCAGTATGATCCTTCTTTCTTAAGAAATATTTGAAAGTATATATAAATCTTTCTGCAGATTTAATGTCAGCCGAGATAAAATTAATATCATAATTTACTATTTGGAAAATAGATGAAATAAATAGTGTTTATTGTAAGTCTACTACTCCATTTTTTATCTAAAAAATTAAACCTCCTATTTTACACAGAAGGTAAGCAGCCAAACAAAGTACAAGTTTTGTTGGTCTTTTTGCGCTAATTATTAGCTACTTCATTATGATCCTTCTTTCTTGATTAATATTTGAAAGTATATAAATATTTCCGCAGATTCAATATCAGCCGAGATAAAATTAACATCATAATTTACTATTTGGAAAATAAATAAAATAACTAGTGTTTATTGCATGTCTACTACCCCATCTTTTACCTCAAAAAACAAATCTCCTATTTTCGAAGAAGATAACCATCGAAACAAAGTATATGTTTTGTTAATATTCTTGTGCTAATTATTAGTTACTTCAGTATGATCCTTCTTTCTTAAGAAATATTTGAAAGTATATATAAATCTTTCTGCAGATTTAATGTCAGCCGAGATAAAATTAATATCATAATTTACTATTTGTGGAAAATAGATAAAATAACTAGTGTTTACATTGAAAGTCTACTACCCCATCTTTTATCTGAAAAAAAAAAAACAAATCTCCTATTTTCGCAGAAGGTAACCATAAAAACAAAGTACATGTTTTGTTGGTCTTTTTGTGCTAATTATTAGTTACTTCATTCTGAACCTTCTTTCTTAATTAATATTTGAAAGTATATAAATCTTTCGGCAGATTTAATATCAGCCGAGATAAAATTAATATCATAATTTACTATTTGTGGAAAATAGATAAAATAACTAAGTCTACTACCTCATCTTTTATCCGTAAAATTAAATCTCCCATTTCGCATAGAAGATGAGCGGCAAAACAAACCCACATCGAAAAAGGGGGGGGGGAATCGTTTCTTTGTGATCCCTTATCTTTTCTTCTCCCAGACCCGATCTCACGGAGGAGAAAATTAAAATCAGCGTCTCAGAGTTCACCTACTTTCTCCTGCCCCATCCCTCCCTCGTGCTCCCTGCAGATAAAGAGCACACACTTTCTCTTTTTTGCACGTCTGGACGCCTACAATGGCACAGAGAATAAAGCAGCAAGAAAATGGATGAATGAAGGCAAGATGGCAAATTAACGGTCTGGAGAGGACAAAAAGAAAGACGTTACCTGCCGGCGTGACGTCACAGGGAGGATGGGGTATATATGGGAGGATGGCTCGGACGATGGTCAGACATCATCTCATCTCGACATTTGGTCATCCCCCTGATCGCTCCCTACTGTACCCGAAGAGTGGAGTAACGGTTAATAATCGACTAAGATGTTCATATCTCAGGTGATTATGATGTTCTTTTTCGAGAGAAAAAAATAATTGCTAAAATATTTTGCTTAAACATTAAAAAAATTAAAAAAAAAATTAATAAAGCCAAAAAAATATTTTATCTTTTATGCCATTAATGGGTAATGTTTAGATAACTGCTAAAACAGTAGAAATATTCAAATACTGATACTTTGGAATAGTACTCATATCTTTGATGCTTACCTTGCTTTTTTTCGTTATGCCTCTTAGTTTTATTTCAAAATATTAAAAAAAATCCCTATTGTTTTATGATTTTAATGGACTGGGGAAAAGTTTGGATAAATCTTTCTTGTTAATAGATAAAATATTCAAACATTGAAGCTTTGTATAATAATATGTTTTCAAAAGTTAAAAAGATATATATTCAAACGTTATTAAATTGTTTAAATTAGTTACAACTGTAAAATTTAATTCAATAGTTAAAGCTTTAAGTATATTATTGAAAGTAACACAGGTTAGTGTGCTAGGTAATAACTTTTATCAGCTTTTTGGTTTACAGTTATAAAACCGACACATGAATTGAGAAAAAGTAATAGATTAATTTTTTTTTACCATTGGGGCATGGATTAATCTCAATCGACTAAGGTGTTTATATCGCAGGTGATAATGAGACTCTTTTTCGAGAGAAAAGCTAACGTTATAAATATATTTTTTTAAATTTAAAAACAAATCTGCTGTTTTAACCCCCTAACTTTAACCCTTTGAGGACCATTATGGAACATTTGCGTGCCCTAAGTTTAGAATTAAGTTTTCAAATTTTCGATTAGAAGTAATTCATAAACCTATTAATATTTTTTTCATGTTATTTAAATATCAGAATCTTAATGAAAAAAAAGTTGTTAAAAATATTTTGTAATTTACTCAATTTTATTTATTATTCTACTTATTTAATTATTTTTACTTCATTTATTATTTATTTATTTATTTTTTGAAAATGCCGCAAACTTCCATTCTGCAGCGAAGGGGAAGAATGTCGGGATAGTTTTTTCTTGTTAGCTAAATTATTCAAATAGTGAAGCTTAGAGATGGTGCTATTTCAAAAGATGAGAAAGTATTAGCAGTCATTAAGTTTAATAATCAAAATAAATATATTTTTAAAGTTTAAATAAAACCGTTAAAAAATAAATTTACCAAACATAACTTTTTGAATATCCCAAGAAAGTTGAAGTAAACACTAGGTTAGTGGGGGAAAAAAGCTTTTAATAGTTATTTCGAGAAAAATGCATAAATTTACATGCACGGATTAATTAAATATTTTTATCAACTATAATCACACACTTATTTTGTCCACCATAAAAACTATCATAAGCATTGTGCAAAAAACGCTTTTATTAACTTTTCAGCATAAATGCCAATGATAAATTTAAGACAAAAATTAGATTTTTAAAAATACTTTTACAATTATATTTCAAATATTAAGTTATTAAAAGAAAGCATAAATGCTCAACCATTAAAATTAATTGTTACCGTAAAGTTAAAAAAAAATGGAGCATATATTTACAAAGCTTATCTTTTAAATATGTTTAAAATTTTTACTTATACATTACTGTTTTCCGTTACTGAAACTAAGAAAGGTGGTGTTCTAGAAAAATAGTCCTTTTCTTAACTTTTTGTTTCAAACGTAAAATATGAAATCGAAAAATGACAGAATAGATTAAAAATTGCTTTTTTAAATTCTGTGTGAAGTATTGATATAAAAATAAGTTATTAAAAACGTTATTAAAGTACATAAATTTCTATTCTCATTTATCAATAAGAAAAGCCCCTGCTAATACAGTAAAACAAATAGAATGCAAAAATAAAGCAAAAAAAGGCCACAAAGATCGGCGTATTTTTCGGAGTTACAAAAAATTCTTTTCTAGGGCACGTAAAGAGTAAGAGGAATCTAGTGAAGAAGCAAAAACTTTCTAAAGATCATTCTACTGAAATTCTATATCATCCTCTAGAATATGTTTTACCGTGTTAGTTTTCTGTTATAGTTCAACTAAATATGCATTTCTTTTAACTTCGAATCTTCTTTTCTTTCAAAATCGATTTTCTTATACTCATTGCTGGTTTTTCATACTTGGTTTCGTTAAGTAAATGGTCAACTTACAGGATAATATTTGTATCTTTTTACTAGTGCTTGAAAAAGTCTCTGGTTCAGTTATTTGTTTAGTAATTATTTCGAGTAATTTTTTACCTATTTCAAGACATAGCGATTTTGTTTTACCTCAAAAACTTTGCCGTTGCATTTTATAAGTTTTAGTTTTGTGAAGTTACTCGCATTAACTATTTTTACATTACCTTATTACTTATCGTTAACTTAGTAGGCAAGTTTTATCTTTTCTTTTACTTCATGTAGTATTTTAAACCTTTTCCAAATCTTTCTTACTTTTGATGAGGTAAAAAAAATATGCAAAAATTGGTTAACCGAAATTAGTTAGAAGCATAGATAGTTGAAACCTAACGTATACAGACCTAAATATTATTATTTTAAAATGAGATTTTAGTTCTATATCATCTTGTAAAAAACATGTACAACGTAAAGAAAAACCCTGGAATTTTCAATGTCATTTTAATGCTAGGGATTATTTTAAATGCCTATTTTATGTTTAAAGGATATCATATCGTAGTTTTTAATACTTTTGGTTACAAAATAAATATTATTTTTGCCTAACTGTATTTGTTACTTTTAGTACTAATTACATTACAATTCGGGAACTCTATAAAATGTTTTTGAAGATAGCAAGAGTGTTTTTTAATTTTTTAATTTCCTAGTAATGATTCCATGGCTAAAGTTACTAATGATACTATAGCAACTAATTTTGTGATGTTTGTGCGTGTGGGACATTTTCCCTTAAATAACGTAAAATATATGATTAGAAATTTTCAAGGTAGACTCTGGAATGTGTATAAAGCACGTTCCTTAGAAACCTCTTGTCATTTTTACCACGTCAGGTTCTTTCCTGCGTCATACATAAGTAACAGACACCCTGCATATTCCAAATAAGGGTAGTTATTTTGATTGAAGATGATTTTTTTTAGCTAATTAAGAACAATTTACCTATAATTCTGTTTTCTGTTTCAATACTTTAAATGACTTTTGAGGTATAATTAAAAACCATCACTAAAAGTTTTGAATTCATGTTTAAAACACTTCCCGCGATTGTTTGAAAAATTCTTATGATTGACAAATTTTTATTTGTTATTGAATTTAGTATATGTGTAGAAAGTAAACATTCCAAAAAATACCCAAATGTAGTTTATAATAGCTTTGCATTGACATTTGGGTATATTTCTTATTTTGAAAAGATTTTTCATAACTTTTATTTAAATTTTTGATATAAGTTAATTTTGATTTCCATTGAATGCATCAGCATTTTGAGTTTGATCTGATACTTGTCTCAGTTTTTTTCTTCACTTAAGCCGGCTTAATGAATTAGAAACGTAGGTCAAAAGCAGATATGTTTCTTTTTAAACTTTTATTTTTTTCATGGAATGTCTATATCTTTTTGACGATAGCAACGTATGTTAGAATTTGAAGCTTACATGATTGTATTTTTATTTCAAGGTGTACAAACATGGTCAAGAAAAAAGTGTGAAAAGAAAAAAAAAAACAAAAAAAAAAAAAAAAAAAAAAACGCCTCTTCAGTCACTACCTTAGCAACATTTAATTTCCAAAGTATTGACAAAACGTATGGTTGAACTGAGGCAAAAATGGAAAGCACAGACGTTCCTTTTTGAAGTAAAAAAGTATTTTCCAAATAATTAAATGTAATCTCCTATAAAATATTGTCCTCTTAGAGTTTTGAAATTCTGTACGATATTTTCGCTATTCCCCAGTTTTTTCAATGTTCCCGCGCTTTTTTTAAAAAATACATACAGTGATTATTGAACTTGCTCACTAAAATCATTCGATAACTTCGAAATAATTATCAGTTACTACTAATACTTTAATTACTACAGTTATTTAATTATTATGATTGATACTCAGAATGTAAGCCATTAATCTAGCTTTGTATCAAAACTTCTCGACTATTCTGCATTTCCCAAAAGTGCAGATTTCACCTTCCAGAAATATGTTGCATCTGGACTGTTTCAAGTTTACGTAGAAATAGTTCTATTGCGTCTAACGTTTTTAGCCAGCATTCAATCAAGCACTGAATGACACAATGGCAGATTTAAAGCGGTTCAGATTTTACCTTGTTGAAATATGACTTGACTGCTTCAATTACGTAGGAAAAGCTAAATTAACTTTTCCATCATGCCAACATTTATTCAAGCACCAAAACTAAACAATAGCGTGGTTCGAAAAAAAATCGATATCTATATTTGGGAGTAGCGTAACCTCTCAAAAGTTGTAGTTTGGTATCCTCAATTGGGAAAAATAATTAAAAAAAAATCTAAGTTACATCTTCAATTCGCGCATGAGGCTGAAAATTTGAAAAAAAAAAAAAAAATTAAAATTGTTTTTTTTTTATGAAAAATAATAAAGTTATTTTTTTTTGTATTAAAAAAAAATGCAACAGCCATAAATTGTCGGTATATAGCGTACTTTGAACCTAGAACGTATTTTATAGCTTTTACATAAGATCTTTAGTTCGCGCATACGCCATACATTGGGCAAGAATTTTAGCCAAATTTAAGGCGTAGGATTCGCAAACGAAAGATCTTATGTAAAAGCTACAAAATATTTTTTTTTAGGTTCAAACTGTTCTATATACTGACAAGTTATGGCTTTTGCGTTATAAAAATACAAAAAAAATAAATAAATAAATAAATAAATAAAATTAAAAAAAATAATAGTAATTTTAATATTTTTTTCAAAAATTCAGTTTTTAGCATGTTTTTTCAAACTTTCAACTTCATGCGCTAACTGATGATGTTCACTTAGAATTTTTTTTATTATTTTCCCCCCATTTAGGATACCAAACTACCACTTTTGAGGGGTAACGCGATTCCGAAATAAAGAAATCGATTTTTTCGAACCACCCTACTAAACAAATGCAGATTTATGCCAAATTTCACCTTGTTAAAATATGTTAGACTGCTTCAAATCTTCATAGGAAGAGCTAATCTAATGTTTCCATGCCAATCAAACACCGAAATCAAAGCTTTATGTCTAACATGAGGCTTATTTTTCAATATTTATCTGGGATCTCCATTATGTCCGTGACACGATCCTCCAAGACAAAGATCTCAGGTTCGTCCCCTTCTATTCATTAGGCTATTGGATTTTGCCTGTCTGGAATTCCCCAAACCTGCAATTTTCCCTACTTCAGTGACGGTCACGGCTAATGATTCCTTCAATAAGGATTTTCCCTAACGGAAGCCGATAACGAAAACCTTAGATGACTTATCTGCCCCGAGAGATCAAACAGCCGGTTCTCCAAGCGTGACATACTCCAACTTGAAGGTCAAGAGGTGTGTAAGGAGGTGTGAGGAAAGGTATCAGAGGGGAGTTATGTGGATATTACAAATTTTTTACACCAAGAGATTCATGTTCAATGCAATACAAAAAGAAACGATGAGTAACTCTTTTGTCTGCTCTATAAAATCAGAGGCCAAAGTTAAATATTGGAATCGGGGAAAAAAAATTGACGCTAGACAATTTTTTCTTAAGTTTTTAGAGAAATTAAGTCAGGGGATCCCCGAACTTAAATTTTTGAGTGGACGGAGATTCCCAACTTGGCGAATCATCAAATGAAAATGGACATGGCAATTATGTCTACAAATTTGCCCAATCATCTCACAGAATTTGCGCGGAATAAGGAAATTTTTTGGGCGGTCACAGTGTCTTCTTATCAGGGTGCCCCTGAATTCAGTGTTAAATAGCTTTATTCAAATTTTTGTTCTGTCACGAATGTATTTTTTTCAAGTTTTCCTACTAACCTGACGCCCAGGATTTGCCAAACATTGTTGCCTATTACAAAAAATAACGTAAGCTTTTTTTTCCGATAAGTACTCTAGTACGCTGTTTATTTTTAAATACTTTATACGGCCAAAAACACATTATAATGCTTATACAAAGCAGTGGAATTGAGGTAACACTTTATCAATATTTTGTAGTAGCTGGTTCATAAAATGTATATAAAATAAGCTGTATTTTTGGATGATAAACTTTTTCTGTATTAAGCAGTTCTAACATCTTAGTCGCATTAAAAATAACAATGACGATAAATTATAAGAATTTAGAAATAATAATAACAAGTGGAAGTAGGTATATTTCCGAATACGTCATAGCAGTAGCGGATTTACATGTCTCAAATGTCGCAGCTAAAAGGCCCCCACTAAACAAGGACCCCAAAAGCAATCAAAACTGCAAATGAAAATCTTTTACGTTGTAAGAGGGGGCCCCCTAAAATGCATTTCGAAGAGCCCCCAAATGAGTAAATCCGCCATTGCGTTAGAGGTCTTCCAATGTTTACATTCCTTTGAAGATTTTATCTCTAACAGACATGAAAACCCAACAGTGAAACCTTTTCACTTCAGTGCAGATAATTAATGACAACAGTTTTCCTATTTGTTTCACAAAAAACTTTGAAATAGGAAACATTTTATCTCGCCATTACTGTTCTCAAACGTTCTCCCAAGGACGAAAGCATCAACAAAGGATTTGAGAGAACTTGACCTTAATAGCGAAACAAAACTCGTCACTTAATACGAATAGAAGTAACGATTATTTCCCCGTTTAGAAAAGGAGCTGTTGTTCTTGTTTGAACAAATGCGATGCATTTTATATCGGTTTAAAATCTGTTTTTGGCAGAAGAAAAAAAAAAGTAATGAATAGAGAAAACTTCAGAAAAGAAAGAGCTTCCGCTTTAAAACATTAGCTGTTGAAGATTTTTAAATGGATGCTAGTTAAGTAAAAAACTAATCATTTAATGTTCGAGTCAAAGATATTCGTATATCGTTATGAAATATAATAATTTAGTAATGAATAACACACAATTGCATATGTATTAGAGAATGCTGCTAACATGCACTGCTAAATGCATAAAAATATAATAGAACATATTTGGTCTTTCACCAATGTATTTGCTGCGTCCATGTTGACATTCACCGGTAAAAATCGATTCATTAGATTTTAGTCTTTTGCAGTAACGTTTATAACGATTTAAATGCTTGAGAAAAATAATAAAAGGATTTGGTACCTTGCTCGAAAAATGATTATATAGTTGCTCTAAATTTCTGGAAATACTTGTATTTTCAAAAGTATACTTGGTTGCGAAGAATATTTGTGTCTATATTGTATTATTACTTTTTATAAATTCTTTTACTGAACAAAAATCTCAATGAAAAATTTAATTTAACGTATTAAATTTCCTTTGCAAATCTTTGATAACATGTTTCTTACCGACAATGTTAACTATCACTAAAATTTCCAGAAATGAAATTCTGTTTCTTTTTTAAACACACTCTCAATAAATTGTACTTTCGTTTTTACTTTCCAACTTCAATCGAGAAGTTAAAAAAAAAGTTCTTCGAATATTTTAAGTAACTTAAGATTTATATTCAGTTTTTAGATTTAGAAATCAAGAAGTTGTCAGAGAAAACTAACTTGTTTTCAATTTTTACATAACTAAATGAAACGCAATTCCCCCTCCCCCCCTAAAACTAAGCTCATGTTATTGAAAGTCGATACTTGCACTTGAGATTTTTAAATTTCATGTTTCTGTGCAGGAATTTTCAAGCGAGTTTATGCGTGAAATATCTTTTGTAAAAAATATTTTTGAAGAATGAGTATTTTGAAGAGGTGGATTTTATTTCAATTATATTGTTTAGTTTCTTTTAGTTCGAAAAGGCTGTGTGCAGGAAAATAGTCCATAAGATAATGAAAATATTTATTTTCCCAAGTAAAAATAAAAGGTTTATATTAAATAAATCGAATAAAACTTTCTAGAGACGCATGTCTTCAGGATAATAACTGAAGCAGGAGGTTTTGGATAATGTGCATTCAGTGATTTTAGAGTCACCATGTACTATTTTTCTTCTCAGATTTGAATACAAAATCTTCTTGTCAGCATTTAGCTTGTCAAACAAAAAGAAAAATTTATGTTTTTTCCTCAGTTTCAATGCTACCCTTCTTCATTTAGAGTGAGATTTTAATCTTACTTTTAACATTCATTTTACTTTGAGCATCCTTTTCCAATTATAGGTTGCTGTTGTTGTGGTAGCTCTTATGGGCTACGTGTCTGCTGCCGGATATGGTGGTGGCGCAGGAGGTTTTGGAGGAGGTAACTTCGGTGGTGGAGGACGAGGCGGTGGTGGAGGATATGGTGGTGGAGCTGGTGGAGGATATGGAGGAGGAGCAGGAGGAGGAGGTGGAGGATATGGCGGAGGACAAGGTGGAAACGTGAGTTGCTTATAGATATATTTTTTTAGATCTAACATTAAGATGCAGTTTTAACTATGTTTTGGACAAAACAATTCATATAACGGTCTTCCCTTTTAAAAATCTACGGGAAGTGATATTCTGTGAACTTTTGGGCAAAAGCCTGCTGCCAAGAAGATAGCTTAAAAACTGTTGCTACTCCCATACTCGTGCCTTAATATTTTCTTACTGTAATTTGTGTTAAAAAACAATTCTAGAACATATGAACTTCATCTCTTCGAAAATACGCTTATAACTTTATTACCTTCTAAAACAGTATTTCGTAACTTTTTTTTTTAATCCGCGGCCCAGTAAAACATTCTGAAGGAATTTCACGAACCGCTGAAGTTTTTTTCCCTGTCTGTTTTACAAAAAAAAAAAAAAAAAAGAAGAAAAAAATAAAAGGGAGTAAGATCTTTTTTTGTTCTTTTTCTTTAAATATTAACACATAAATCATCGTATAAAATTTATTTATTATTTTTGAATAAGATATTTATTTTTATTTTATTTGTACGCAGATAATTAAACATCATCGAGGATCAGTCAAATTTTGCTGCAGATCGGTGCCGGTTAGTCAGACCAGCGGTTGAAAAACACTGTTCTTCAGGATTTAATCTCTGGTCATTAAAAAAAAGGACATTTGGACTGTGATCTTGTCTTAACGATATTTCTTACGAAAAAAAAAATCCGTTCGCAATTCAAATTTTAAGTCTTAGCAAATTCTCCCCCTATTATGCTGTATGTTTACGTTTTATCTCATAACTTGTCTCTTCCAGTACCCCCCACAACCCTACAATTTCGACTACCAAGCCCGAGACGAACAAGGCAATGTTCACTACCGCAACGAACAAGGGGATGCCAGTGGGGCCGTTCGAGGCTCATACGGGTACACCGACAACCAAGGCCTCTACCGAGTTGTCGAATATGTTGCCGATGCTGGAGGATTCAGGGCCAACATCCGAACCAACGAGCCAGGAACTGATGGCAAAGAGAGTCCCGCTGACGTTCAGCTGACAGCCGAACAGCCACCTGCTGGAATTCAAGACAAGTACACACGAGTAGGAGGTGGTGGTGGAGGATACTCTGGTGGATCAGGTATGTTATGTCCTCACCAGGGAACCACAAAAAATTGTAATAATGAAGAAGAAAATGTAGCAAACGAAAACGCATATTGAGACATTTTTTTTGGCTCAAAAATTATTTGCCTTTGATCTCTTTACGGTATTAAGATATGAGGTATAAAAATCTGCGAAGTTTAAAAAAGTGCCAAATTCAAAAAATTGAAGGTACCACGCGATTTCACCATCTACATGTGGCAGAACATCCATCTGCAAATCCTGTGAAAGATGTCTTCCATTGTTCATCGAAATTCGCTAACATTGGCGACTTCTCTTAATAAATAACGGGTTCGATAACGAAGACACAAGGGCAAATACTTCATGTGCCCAAAACTTTCCTATACTCTTTTAATAGGTGCTTATATAAATAGATATTTATTCATTTTTTAGACTATGGTATGGTTTTTTGATTAGAGGTATAATTATTACGAAATGTGTAAACTAACGCTGCAAAACAAGACGAAAATAAGACTTGTCTATGAACATCGACAGTGTAGTCTTTTTTTCTTTAAACGTTTGCTATGTATTGTGGGTGAAATGAGTGTCGCGATTTCTTTTTTTTCTTCTGAATTTATGATTCTTAATTTTAAATTAAAAAAAAAATCCGCATCAAGAGAATAGAAAAGTAAAATTGAGATAGTTTAACTTCTTTAAAGCTCTAGAAGATGAAAATGTTACAAAATCTGCTGCTTTAATTTTATTTTATTCAAGAATGAAACTAAGCAGTGCTGTTTTAATAATAAAACAGCACTTGCTTACGCAGACAGTGTATAAACGATATATATTTTTAGCTTCAAAATGTTTTATAAAGCTGTGCTACATAATATTGAAAAAAAAAAAAATGCTACATCTGAAGTGACTACTAATGCCTTCGTAATGAACAAATCAAATGAAAACAATTTTAGCTGAATTTGAGCAGAAAAAATGTTTCATACTATATAAGCGGTTGAAGTTGATTGCCTGAAGAGTAATAAAAAATAATATCAATATTACAATTTTATGTACAAGCTACAGAGGTCAACACATTTTCAACACTTCATAATGTGCTTGATTTTAAATTACAGGAAGCTATGGTGGTGGAGCTGGTGGTTTTGGAGGCGCTGGAGCTGGAGGTTTTGGAGGATCGAGAGGCGCTCATGGAGGTGGATTTGGAGGAAGCTCATTCAGAGGTGGCGCTGGCGGTCGAAGCGGCAAAAGCGGATATTAGTATTTATTAGGAACAACTACTTCTTAGCTATACATTTATATCCTGGCGGAATGGTTGCCATATATTACACGCATTTCAAGTGATCTTTGTGAAAACTCACACTCTGTTGTAAATAGTTCAAGTTAAGGTTTTGTAATGGAGGAACTTGTACTGGTTTTAGCCAAAATAGGAACTCTGTTTCGAGTTTTGTTAAAGGATTTGCTTGTGTGAAAGCTTTTCAAGGAACATTTGGTCTGGGTATTTCGACCTTGAAGGGTTGTGATAGGTCTTACTCACTTCTACAGAAGTGGGCAGACTGCTATCGTATTCTAAAGCATTTGTGATTTTAAATGTGGTGCTCAAGCCCATATAAACGTGCTAGATGTTGAGGAAATTGTGATTGTCAGAGCATTTAAAAATTAATTTAAAAAAGTTCTCTCGAGGACTTTATATTACGCTGAAATAAATTCAACTAATTTTCTGATAATCAGCATTTCCCTGATATCTATACAACGTGTTTTGTACATAATATTTTGGATATTACTAACAATTTAATAATGAATTGATTACTAATATCTAAACAATTACGTACTATTGCTGTAATCAGTATGGGCATTACGTGTTGGTGGAGAAACTAATGCATCTATGCTTGCATTTAAAAAGCCATTCAGTATTTTGTACAGAACTGGGTGGTTTGCATTGTTTTCATTTACTTCTTAAAAGGTTTTGTTAGTGTTTGATGGAGGGTAATATTTCTATGGTATTGCATCTGTGTTGTTGTATATTTGTATGTTTGGTTTCATATCAAATAAAAGCATGCTAAAAAGATTTTTGTCTCTGTATTATCTATCTATGCAAATATTCGTTTTTGCTAAAGTTACAGTTTCATGATACCCATCGTTTTTAGCCTACTTTCCCGTAAAAGTTTGAAAAACACAAAAAAAAAAGTATGAAAGAAGGCCTAACGCATCGTAAAAGTATCACTAAATAAAAAATAGATAAAATATTTTCGAAAAACTGAAAAAAAAAAAAAAAAAGAAGGAAAAAGAAATTTTGGTTTTGAACTGAAGGACTAATAACTTTTGAGGCTAAATGCATCGTAAAACTATCGCTTGATCTGAAGTAGAACATTTTTTTTTTGAAAAATAGAAAAAAAAAAATAAAAACAGAAATTTTGGTTTTGAGATGGAGGACTAATGACTTTTAATGGAGTAGTCCTATTCAAACAAACGGTTTTTTGCTAGAAATATCTCAACGAGAGCACTTCATCCTTATGTTTCACATTTTTAACTAAACAGTTTTCCATTCAATTTTGAACAGATTCAAAATTTAACAATTATAACGTTTACGGCGAAATTCAAAGCAAACATAAATCCAGAAGTAAAAGGTGAATTTGCTTCATTTAAGTTTTGTTGGGAAAAGCTCTTGGCAAAGAATATGTAAAGAATATTGTTTTTTGATTTGACTAGTTTAAAGGCATTTTTTGAACATTCAATTTTTTACATTAAGCTGAACGAGGGAAATTCAAAATTTTTAATCTAAAAAGACAAAACAATAAAATTATTTTTATGATATTACTTTTTGTTTCCAAGAAGTAATAAAATATTATTGATGAAAACATAAATATTCGCTCTTGTTAGACGTAACGATAGTTAAATATTTATTGACTTAACCACAATAAAGGGAATTAATAGTGCACATGATTTTATTTTGTACATAAATGATTGCTGAGATGTTTTTTCTTCTTTTCTTTTTCCTTCACTGCCAGTTCGAAGTGCCTTTATCTTCTTGAAGGAAGCAGCTGTTAACGATTATTATTTTGAAAAAAAAAAAACTACTTTTATTTCGATAAACTTTTTATTTTCTAAATTTTATTCTAAAGTTTTAATTAATTTTATCATTTTAATTTTTGGCAGAAAAAAAGCAGTAAAAAAAATTTGCGATTTTTTTTTACCCAAAAGAAAGGTACTGCAAACGATTTTAGTTTTCTTAGACACTATTTATTTTTCATGGGGGGAAATGTGGGGCAAAGTGAAGTAGCGGGGCAAAGTGAAATGATGAAATATTTATTCTGCTCTATTAACACATGCAATATCAGGAAAAAGTTATCCCTGAAGATGAAAGCATGTGCTAATATAAGTAATTTTCAAAAATTGACACTCATATTCTAAGATTTCTTTGTATAAACAAAATTTTTTTTTTACAATAAAATGATGAAGTAGTTGTAATTATTATTAAATATTAATTGCTACCCACTAATATTCAGTGCAGTATTTATTTCTTTAATATCAAGCTTAATTTTATTGTTACTGTTTTGTACAGTTAGTCAAGTGCATGTAGGGCAAAGTAGGCTAACAAAGTGAAACAATTCATTTCATTCAATAAATTATTAAACCAATTACGTATTCATTTAGCAGTTAATTCATTTACATTACTTACTTAAAAGATTCACTAATTTATTCATTTATTCATTGACCATTTTTTTTATTCATACAGTTTTTTTTTTTTTCATTTTTTTTCCTCATACATTAATTAAGGAAATATTTATTCAATCATTGCTTTATTGTCTATTAGTTTACTCATTAATTCTTTTATTTACTCACAAGTTTGATAAAAAATATTTTAAATAATCAAACAGAAAGCATTTGAAAAATATTGTGTCTTTCACTTTGACCCAAAAATAAAAAAGGGAAGTTGTAGTTTTTTTAATGGCACAAATTTACTGCCAAGAAGCAAAAATGTTTCAATGCAAGTTTTATTATAAAATACTTTGTTATTTGCTACAATTTTTAAAATAAATTTCCAATTTGTTCATTTCAAAAAATGTAATTTAGCTTAATTATTTCACTTTGCTCCACATCCTCCTACTTTATAATTATTTTATTTATTTCTTTATTTATTTATTTTTTTTTTTTGAATATTGAAGAATTTCTTATATAAAACTTTCTACACAAGAAATTAAGAATCTTACCATTTCATATTGTAGAAGCATAAAAATCTACGGACACTTTGAAAACAGAAAGATTTCAGAGTATTAAAAATAAACATAACGTAGTACTAAAACCGGAGGAGTTACAGAGATTATCTTTATGGGACGACATTAGATTACTACGCACGACTGTAAGTTTTGTAAACATAAACTCAAACTCAAATAGACTGAAATAAAAGAACCGAAGACTGTTATATGACTGAACCCCTCCCCCCTGAGGTTCTGTAAATGAATCCATTAGAAATACAACTCTAAATAACTACAGTAATCTCCCCATAGCTAGAGGTTAGGCCCAGTTACATGTAGATAACAAATAACTTGTTTATGGCATCCAGCGAATAATTTAACCCTTGCTGATTACACTAGTCTGGAAATGCCGCAGCAGTGCTGGTGGCAGTAAAAATCTGTTTATTGAACACTAAACTAAATTATTAAAGTTAAGTTACTAATATGCACCAGCAGTGCTGGTGGTAAGCCGACCTTCATACTGGGAGCTGAAATTATTTAACGTACTAAGACTTTGTAAACCAACAGAAGTAAATGCGCATAAAAAACGCAGCGAAGCAAAAGGACAGGGGTAAAACAAACGGCAGACGGGTCTTGCTATCTGCAACGCATACAGAAATACAAGTTATTGTATAAACTCACTATGAACTTTTTAAAGATTGGTACACTCATTTCGTATGAAGAAAAACTTATAGCCTAGATGAATTGTCAAAAATATTCAGACAGATGCTGTTCAATTTAAGTAGATAACTAAAGTTATTTCCATATTTAAAAGTAGCATATTTTGTTGAAATTCTCAAAATAATTAAACTTACCCGTAAAGCTTCCGTATCGAAGTTTAACTCTCTATTCTGTAACACCATTTATTTCTTATTAGTGGAATATCTATAGGAGTGCAAGCACTCAAAATAAAATTCCGCATAATGTCTCAAGTTAGGATACGGTCCCAAGTATGGGCCCTTGACTGTGTGTAGTAACACATGTAGTCTATTCAAGTCAGGACAAAACTTTTCACTTTTATCAATGAAGATAAAAAAAAAAGTGAACATTTTCCACTTTTTTACTTCCTTTTACAAGAAAGGAAGTATTGTATTCGCGAAAATATTTTCACTCAAAAATCGGCCTTAGTTGCCATTTTGCTCAGCCCCGAATGAATGTTGAGTTTTTTTTTTTTTTTTTTTTTTGACCCAACCACACGTGGATATATGCCTAGGAACGTACAGACACCATCCATTTTGACGATCCCCGAGTTAATTACAACGAGTTTTCCCGTGACGTAGGTATGTACATATGTATGTGCGTATGTATCTCGCTTAACTCAAAAACGGTATGTCCTAGAAAGGTGAAATTTGGTACGTAGACTCCTAGTGGAGTCTAGTTGTGCACCTCCCCTTTTGGTTGCATTCGAATGTTCCTAAGGGGGTCTCTTACACCTTTTTGGGGGGGAAATCATTGTTAATTTCTGTGCTAACTCAAGTGGTGCTACAACTTCTCCAACACTTGGCGATATATCGCCAAGCTTTTGGCAGCCAAGTTTAGTCGCCAACTTGGCGGAAAATTCGGCGTTTTTTTTTAAATTTTTAAGTCCGGTTTTAATTTGGCCAATGTTGGTGATATTTAAAGAGTTAACCACTGAATCACTTTAAAATTGCCAGTAATGGGAAAACAAATCTGTGTAAAACGTTTTAGGCGCTATTATCATTAAATTGGCGTAAAAGAAAGTCATGTGATGCACACATTAGTTCGTTAAAGCCCAAATTTACTGCCAAAAGTAAAAAATAACGTTGCAATGCTAGTTTTATTATAAGATAGATTGTTCTTTCCTTATGTACTGTACTTTTCAAAACAAAATTCCAATTTGTTCACTTTGAAAAAGCTAAGCAATCTTAACTATTTCACTTTGTTCCACATTCCCCTACTAAAGTTTTCTTTAAATGAAAAGTTTAATGATGGTTGGTTACCCACTTATTCACATATAAAATGAGTCTCATTGAGTTCAATTTCAGAACTAAAAAAACCCTTAAGCGAGTATAGCAGGATAAGAATCTTATGAAATATGAAATAGCGAAAATTTTAATTGAAGCTCAATGTCATTTTTTAAGTTTAGCGTTATACTACTTGAGTAAAAGCTACCACACAAATTTCAAAATGTAATAAAGCAATCTTTAATTCCATAAGTGAATGCAAGCAGAAAAAGACGCACTTGTCTGAAACATAATTATTTAGAAATGTTGAACGAATACCAGCGTAACTTAATAAAACACTAATTTTTACTTCCTTTCACAAAAAAGGAAGTATTGTATTCGCAAAAAAATTTTAATTCAAAAATCGACCTCGATTTCCATTTTACTCACCCACGAATGAATGTATTTTTTTTTTTTTTTTTGACTCGACCACTCGTGGATAAGTGCCTAAGAACGTATAGATACGCGAAATATCCATTTTCACAATTCCCGAGTTAATTACAACGAGTTTTCTCGTGACGTCTGTGTGTACGTATGTATGTATGTGCGGATATGCGTATGTGCGTATGTATGTCGCATAACTCAAGAACGGTATGCCCTAGAAAGTTGAAATTTGACTCCTAGCGGGGTCTAGTTGTGCGCCTCTCCTTTTGGTTGCGTTCGGGTGTTTCTAAGCGGATCTTTTGCTCGTTTTTGGGAGGAAATCGTTGTTAATTTCGATGTAAACTCAAGTGATGTTATAATTTGGCAGACACTTGGCGATATATCACCAGTCTTTTGGTCGCCAAGTTTTGTCGCCAACTTGGCGACAAATTTGGCGATTTAAAAAAAAAAATTCTGATTTCAGTTTGGTTATTGTTGGTGATATTTAGAGAGTAAACTATTGAATCACATTAAAATTGCCAGTAATGGGGAAATTACCTTAAATTGAAGTAAAAGGAAGTCATGTGATGCACACATCAGCTCGATTTTCTGTATTTTTACAGAAATCATTTACCGCGAGAAGAAAAAAAAATATTTTTTTTATGTAGCTGCTTCCGAGAAATTTGATTCCGTAGCTCGTGAACGTGGACAATCGTAATTAAGATTCTTGCTTTTTTTTTCTATAACACAAACTGTGAGCAAAAAACAATTTTTCTGTAAAATTGTTATTAAGGCCTGTATTTTTTGATAGAGTAATTACATAACTTTACAAAAGTCTCGTTAATTTTGCGGTATTTTTACCGAAATTATTTATAGTACGGGATTTAATTTTTTGAGGTGACTGTTTTGCTCTTTAGACTAAGCGTTATTACTACACTTCTTAAAAGATAACTAATGCGTCAATCATGCTTAAATTAGGAATTCTTTTTAGTTAGATTATAATCCAAAATAATGCAATTTTAATCACGCAATTTAATACACATATAAAAGAAAAAAATGTACACAGTTACAATATCATTCTCGCAGCTGTATCAAATTCAACATGTAACGACTAGTCAGGGTCACTTTGAGCCATGGGTGCTAACTTTGTGCCAATTTTTATTTTTTAATTTTAGATGTGTGCTCCAAATGAGGCCATATAGACCAATAAACCCATCTTCCTTTTTTCTAAGTAAGATAGCAAAACATCACCGAATCGTGTTTTTAACATCATCAGAAAGCCTAACTGATGATAAAGCGTTATCAACAAGTAATTGTTTATCAACAGGCAAAAGTATAACAATAGTTATTTTAACAATCTAGTCTTAAGTGACCATAAACTTAGTAATGACTCGTAACAAACATTCTGATTGAAATTTTGGCATAAAAATAGCAAAATAAAATAGGTATTACTTATCAAACATGGCCTGTCTGCTTGTAGAAACCTGGGGACCTGTTCTACTAACATTTCGATAAATGAGAAAGCAACATTTAGTGGGCACGTACGTCTATATAACGTGGTTCACCCCCAAGCATGCGCAAAAACAGCTTGCTAGTCAGTTAATTCTGAAGCTCTAGATTAGCGGTCGCCAGTCACCAACAGGTGACCATTTTATTGAAAATGGCTACCAAAAAGTCAAGTCTCAGTCGCTAAAAGTGGGGAACATGTGTTTCTTGCTTGCTAAAAATAATATCTCGTTACAACAACACGCTTCCAATCCCATTAGAGCCCATCTCTTGAGCATGTGGTAAGCCTTCCCTGGATTTTGTACAAATAATTTTTCCCGTCGTTCATTCCAGATCGAACATTTTGAATCAAAGTAGCAAAATCAATGATTTCTGGTGTTTTTACACAGGCTAGTATTTAAAAATGATCCGTTTTTACGATAGCTTTTTTTTTTTTTTTTCTAAAGTGTTCGTTTTTGCGTTTACGGACTCTTACAATCTTAAAAATCAACATTCCCTGAAAAAAAAAAAAAAAAAAATCAGGGGATAGATATTTTCTGATTAATAAATAAAATAAAGCCTTGAGTTCTAACACGCTTTGATTTTACACTTAAAACTTTGTGAAATATTTCCTTCTTTTGTTATATATTTAAATAAAAAATATGTCCAGTAAAATTTTGTTAGTTGTTTCTGCAGAGTATCTTAATCTTTTAATATTACCAATAGGAAAAAGGATATTTACTTTTTGCGCTGCGTGTATAATTTAAAAAAAAGTCTACCAAACGCGCAAAAGCGACTGCCATTTTTTGTGACTAAATTTTAAGTAACCAATGGCTGCGGTTCAGAATTCCTAGTCTAGAACTTCAGAAGCGAAAGCGCATGCACATTGAGAGTACACAAAAAGTTTTTGTAGATTAATAACTGTTTTAAGTAGTGGTTTTTAAATGATTTTATCATCGCGAACTCTCTGGTCGTCTCGTCGACAAGAAATTATATTCCTACATTTTTACTTCCTTTTATAAAAAAGGAAGTATTGTATTCGCAAAAAAAATTTCACTCATGCTTTTTGTTTCAACCCAACAACACGTTCATATATACCTAAGAAAGTATAGACGCCCGAAATATCCATTTTGATGATTCTCGAGTTAATTACAACGAGTTTTCTCCTGACGTCTCTATGTGCGTATGTATGTCGCATAACTTAAGAACGGTATGTTCTAGAAAGTTGAAATTTGGTACGTAGCCTCCTAGTGGGGTCTAGTTGTGCACCTCCTCCTTTGGTTGCATTCGGGTGTATTTAAGAGGTCTTTTGTCCCTTTTTGGGGGAAATCATTGTTAATTTCGATGCAAACTCAAGTGGTGTTATAATTTGGCGGACACTTGGTGATACATCGCCAGTCTGATATATCGCTAAGTTTTGTCGCCATCTGGCGACAAGTTTGACGATTTATTATATTTATTTATTTATTTTTTAAATCTGGTTTCAATTTGGCCACTGTTGGTGATATTTAGAGAGTTAACTATTGAATCACATTAAAATTGCCAATAAGGGATAAATAACATTAAATTCGTGTAAAAGGAAGTCATGTGATGCACAATCCAGCTCGTTTACTAAATCATGTTAGCCGTTGTTTTGGTAGTAGAGAAATATCTCTGTTTGTTTTAATAAGTTTGAAGTGAACGCTTTTTACTAGTCACGTAACGGGCCGCCTACCCCAGCTACGTGGCGCTAGGAGGATCGCCATCTAGTCGAATGCTTTCGAAGAATATTTTTGGGGTATCATGCTTGTATAGTTTTCGGACACGTTCTGCGGATGGAAATGAGCCTACTACAAACAAAGTCTCGCGGAAAAATATGATTGGATAGCTTGGATGATTGTATTGATTAGTTGGCTCTAAGAACTATTGTAAACTTGTTGGGACAAGTTGATACATTTTGAAAAAAAAAAGATATATTTAATATGAAAAAAAAAAGTCAACAACATTTTCAAAATAACTTTGATAGGAAAATAGTAATATTATGTATAAAAAAAAATGTTTCGTATGCATCTTTAGTAAGAAAATCAGAAAAATCAACATGTAAAATGTCAATTAACGTAACCAAGTCTCTCCTAAAGTTTTCAACTGAGGGAAAACGTTTCAATTTTTTGAACATTGAAAGTTAATTTTTTTAACAATAACGCGGGGTAACGAATGAAGAGAAATATTTTTTAAAATGTTACATATGCATTGCTGACTTGCTTAATTAGAATTTTTTGCCAAGGACACGAAATTGCCCTATTGAATGGTCATAAGTCTACGCAATTCTCAAGTTCTGAATTTCAATGATTTTGCAACTGAAAAATTAGAGCATCACATGCGGTGAATCGGAGCATCAAATAAAACAAAATCAAAATTGGATGCATTAACTAAACAGTATTGGCGAGTAATGCTTAGAATTTCAAAAATAAGCCGGTTAACCTACATCATGCACATGTATTAATTTTTACGACCATCCTAAATCATTCACTGATCGATAATGTACGTTTCTTAAATCCTCCCTTGATTAAACTTGCGCTAAATGATTATGGATCACTTTATGAATTATGTAGGACGTTATTTGGTGTTGTGGTCGAACTCGAATCGTTGATCCACTTTCACCTATTTCATCTCATATTATCACGTTTGTTAAGATTTCCCGTTGATGAACAAAATGCGTTCTTGTTAGGAAATTGATGAATTGAAGAACTTTGAAGTTGAACTTTTTTTGACGGTGAATTATGAAATTGATACAAAAAATGATTAATGATTTTTTGATGCAAAGAAATGATCAAGACTTAGGAAAATTAGTTGTCAACTATGATTTCCTTCAAAAAAGTTCAAACTCACCATTGAAAATGAAATAATACCAAGCATATCTTTAAAATATTCGTATTAAATACTTTAAAATATTTATGAGCTTTAGCTCATATTTAATCATTTTAAGCTCATAAATAATTTGCATTGAAAAAAGTAAAATTTCACATCAACATGAAGAAAAGAGCAATTTTATCTCACAAAATTTAAATTTAGATCTCTTTGAATTTTTTAAAAATTCCAAAAATGTATTGTTATTAATAGAATATGAGCATTCCGTTTAACGGATTTTCTGCCGAAAACTGTAAATTTTAGAGCATCAAGGGTCAATTTGTGCCAAATTTGGCATAGATCCGACGTAAACTGTGAGTTGTATAAAGAACATAAACACGTACAGATGCAGTAATTTTTATTAACGTAAATAGCAAGACGAGAATATTTTTGGCTATATAATTGATAAACAACAAGTTGGTTAAAAGTTTAACTTACATTTATAAGATGCTGATTTTTTTTTTCCATTGGTGTGCGGTAAAAATAACCATTTTGGGGGTTTTCTGCCTTAAGTTATGCAGCTTTTGACACTCTTAACCGGTACGCTGTCAGAAATGTATTCCCGGGTCGCAAAGTTTTCTTCGTATTTGTGAAAAAGGCTTTGCGAAAAATTGCTCCCAGAAAACCTTTCGTCAAGTTGACGAAGATTTCGATTTAATTAAATTGATATTTAAGCGATAATCAGCGACAAAAGAATCGTAAATGACGAAATATACCTATCGATCCTCGGAATTGAGGATGCATTTTTGAGCGTATAGTTTAAAATCTTTTATTTGAAAAAAAAAAAAGAAACGTCCTAACTTTTTTTTCATCTTCATTGCCAGGAACTAAAATGCAATAGGCTGATTATATAAACGTATTTTATTCTTAATCTGCTAATGAGTAAATAGTAGATCTTAAAACTGCTGGTTAGTAGTTAGAAGTGCTAACCTTCTGATTTTATTTCTGAAAATTTTGAATTTTCTAATCAGAAAAGTCAAATTTTTTTTAATAGTTTTGAATATTTATCTCGATGCATTTAAAAAGTTTTTTTTTTGAACCATAGTTTTTGAACTATAGCATCATGTTGTTCCATATTTCTACTGTACAGAATTAGACTCAAATTGGTGATTCATTATTTGATATAAAATTACCTGCGTCGAGCAGCATGCAAGACTCTTCAATATAGTAACCTAATCATAGCTTTTTAAAAATTTAACCCCAAAGGTTAAATCAATGAGATTACTTCTTAAGTTTCATATGGTTTTTGGACTTTCAAAAAGCATTACTTTTTCAGCATAAAATGAGGGAATTTATTATTTGAGGCAGTGAGAAGCAAAGGGATTGCAATTGCTATAATTAAAAATTTGGAGATAACCAGTGTAAATGGTAGGTGAACCTCTCCTCTGTTTTGGGACAGGTGGAGGGAACTAGTAGCCATGGTATGTGCTGCTGTACAGTATGATTTAGAAAAAAGTTTTAATGAAAGCCTACCTAGGACCGCAACTTTAAACGCGTTTTATTCGAAATTTTTAGAAGTCCACTTACATCCCTTTGCTTCTCACTGACTCATACGATTATGCTTCAAACAATCGTGCTTTAGTTTCCAGTCCCCAAGAATCAGCATTGAATTTACAAGCCTCGATTTTCTTTTTCTTCATTCGTAAGAAATTTTTTCATTCGAAATCCGTGGTCTAGTTATGTTCAAACTGTTTGAACTCAAACAAAAACCCACGTTTTAAGCTCAAAATCACATAAAAACTGAACGTCAAAACAAAGTTTTGAAAGTCAAGCACATACGCAATAACATGGAAAAATCTGAACCGATATGGCAAATATTACAAATAAAATCCAATTCTTTCTGATTTTTTTATTTTAGAATGGCTAAAGAATGTGAAGCTTGTTTAATACGAGTGAAACAGACGATTAAATTCTTGAACATTATTTGCGATATCGTTTTAGAATACGTTTTTGAACGTCAGTATTAACTTTTTGTTATTGAAATAATTCATCTCAACCGTAATCTTAATACTATGTCTGGAATTCTAGGGAATTCTCTCTCTGTTCAAAGACCACTTTGAACCAGATTTAGTGTTGATAAATATATATACAGAAATTCAAGTAAATTTCATAAAACGGTTTCACTCATTTTTTTTAGAAAAACTGACGAATCGTATAATTTTTAAATATAATTTGGCTCTTTATGTTGCGAAGTTTTTAATAGAGAAATGTCTTCTGTATATATTATAAGTCATTGTGCAATGGCCTTATTTAATTATTCGACTACGATTTAAGGAGTTACTAATGTGATCAAACTTTGCAATCTTAGCAAGAGTTGGTGCACCTGAAAACTAACGACAAAATTGTTTCTTTAATCTTTCAAGTTAGATGCATAGTTTTGCAAAATGTCTTTATGTACGACACTGCGGTTTTAATGCGATGCTGTGAAGCGCATTTTCAGTATTAATATACAACAGTGAGAAGATAAATGATATAAATGCAGAAATTTGCAACAAACTGTAAACACGTGTTTTGGGTTTTTAGAAATTCTTGTTTTAATTGGGAAAAGTGTAAGTAAAACACGATTGCATTTCACTCACAAGGAATTGTTTGGGGATCCTTGAAATCTCAAAACAAGTGTCTTCATTTAGGGTCAAATTTGCGCATTTATGATGTTGTGATTTGTACTGTTACTCTGTTACACAAAGGATCTCATTCATCTCATCTTCAACATAGTTGCTTTGCTATAACTATAAAAGATAATGGGAAAATGTCAAACGGCCTTTTTTTATTACATAATAATTTGCTAATTTATTTTTCAGTTATTAAAAACTTTTTTTTTCCAGTGGAGGAATAAACATAATTATTTCTCATTGAAATCATTAAAAAGAATACTCATATAAGCAATTAAAAATTTTTGTTGCCTACACAATTACGCTCATTTTCAAACGATAACCTATTCTATTACATATTCTTTTAATACAAAACGGAAGAGGACAATTATAAAAATGGCATATACCGCTATTTACGTCTTCTTTAATCACGCATTTTAGAACGAAGCATTTATTTATGGACAATATTCACAACTCATTTGCATCATTTTAGAAATAGAATTAAAAAAAAAAATAGCAGCAATAAACCACCATTCAACAAAACACCATCTTGTTCAGTGGAACGATAATCAACTTTTACTTTCGTCTGACACTCGAAATTGAAGTGAAAAGGTGAAGCAAAGATCATCTCTTCCCCGTGGCATGGAGTTCACCTACATTCGACAAGTTAACACTGCCCCTGTCTTCCTGATTGGGACCCTAGAGGCGAATTCGCGCGCGTCTCATCTTACTGTAAGAGGACTCATCGGAAGAGGTAAGAATTAAAAGAAAAAACAAGATGCAAATTAATGATTAGGAAATGAGGGGGGTTAGGAGCAGTTCTGGCACCATCGTGACGTTCTGATTGGGTGCATTTAGAGTATATATAGGATGCACCGGCACAAGCCAACATCATATCATTCTTGACCATCTTCTTCGATCAGAGCTTGGAATAGCTTGTGTAGATCAGAGTGCCAACAACATGAAATTTCTCCAGGTAAGGTCTTTGATTAGCGGCTGATTGTTCAGTATCTGATTAAGAAGCTTTGAAGATAGTCATCTCTGTTCCTTTTCTACCTTTTTCTTCAACCACCTTTCTACCTTTTACTTCTACCTTCGTATCCATATTCCCTTGAGTACTACAAGGGAAAAACTTTTAGCAAAATTTTGGGTGGGTTAAATTTTTGAGATGTTTTAGAGAATACTCAAAACTATTTTCACCTTATGAATAACAGGAAATTAATATGATACAAGAAATTCGTCTGCCAATTAAAAGGAAAAAAGAGAGACTACTAATGAATAACACGAATAGTTTTGATATCCCGGACGTTAGTTTTCTACTGTTTCAAATATTTATTATCTTAATAGACGTCTTGATTTAAAGGCATCATTTTCTGTTCCATTTATGTGGATGGGACCAATTTCCACGGAGGAACACCTATTACAGGAAGCCCCACTGCTCTTCCATTTTGACTGATAAAACCATTTTTCTACTGAAGTGTTTCTTTGACGGAACACTATCATTCGTAGCAAGTTTTGATGAACTTGATTGCTACGGCTAAAATATTAATTTTCGTTAAGTAATCTAAAATAATTCCTTGCTCATCAGTAACAGATAAAGGTAGTTTATTTGTATTATGTATGCAATTTCTAGGTAATTGCTTCTTACCTGAAAACAAAATTAGTTTGTCCTATATTTTTAAATAATGCACTTTATTTTGTGAATTGATAGCTTCGTGCCATGTGCAGTTTAAAACTTGACGTGGTACACTAAAACTGAGATCATTTTTGGACACAATCAAAAACGAGTCGCATATCTGACTGATCTAATGTAATTCAAGTAATCGTTCAAAATTCCTAAAACATTTATTTTTATTTAGTAACAGTTCATTTATACAAAATCATTTTTGTAAAATCGTAGCTAACAGCCAGTAGCTACGATTGTACTTGCCATTTTCTGTTGTAGGCATGTTAGATAACTTTACGGATTAATTTCTCTGTTTTTAATTACTTCACTCGAATTTTAATAGTGTTATTATATCTTAAGTCAAATAACTGAAGAAAAAAAATGTCTTAAAGCATTGTATAGTTATCGAAAGCTATGGAATCCATGCTATTAAAATCTGCCCGCGTCTGTCTGTGTCTGTAACCCTATCTCTTCCGGATTGTCAATGTCTGACAGGGTCAATACCGGTAGAGTTGGATACAGAACATCCACGGGAAGCCATTCCTCTCTCTCTTTCCATTTTAAACATTGTCGGAGGTATATATTGATAAAAACACCATTAAAATCATCAATTGTCATCCGCTCCAAGAGGCGAACGGGTTTTTTTATGGATCGAGCAAAGGACAGAACCCTTAATAGTTATTAAAAATTGTTCAAAATGGAATATTAACCTGATTTATAGTTATCCTTTTGATAACCCCCTTGAGTAACAACCTTTGTGTAATTTTTAGGCACATGAAAAAGCGAAGCAAAATAAATTACTTTAGTAAAAAGTAGCTCACCGTTGAACCAAAAAAAAAAAAAATCTTTATATTTTTTTTCGAGAGATAAAACTAAACATTTTTATTTAACAATCAATGATCACGAAAAGTTACCTCGTTTTTTTTATTGCATACACTATTACAACTTCAGAAGAGAAGTTTCAACAACTTCAAATCAATATTTTGTGCCAGGAACATTTTGGTTTTTAGATTAAAAAAATATTTTTCAGGCTAATCTCATTCTGCGACAAAAGCACATACTATTGAATATTATTCTTGAATTAGGAAGTTCCCATGTTAAAACTTCTGTATAATATTTGAGTGATATTGTTGGTTTTATATCATCTCAGAACTTTTATTATTCATTGAAATTTTGAATTTTTTTTTTTTTTACTTATTCTTAAAAAAACTGAAGCAGTACAGAATGAGAATTATTTCCGCACTAACTTTTTGTTTTTTGTGTGGTTTTTCCCTTCATAAAATTTTCGGAATTCATTAGCTCTCAAGAACTTATTCTCCACTTTTAAATACATAACTAGCTGCGTCGCCCGGCTTTGCACGGTCCACCTCGAAAATAAAAGTTATGTCAAGTGACGCGTGTTCAACAATCAGGCATGAACAAAAAAAAATCAGTAAAATTTTGCTGCAGATTTCGGAAAAATAACCAAAAGTAAACATTTTAAATCCCCCGGTTACAGGAAAAGCCTTTAAAACAACGCAAGAATTTTACTTGTTCATATTCGAGAAACAAAAATGGCAACAGATCTTTCGTCTCAATGATTTTCTTCATGCCATAAATTTTAATAAAAGCATTGTTGCGGAAAGTTGAGATGAAGCACTGAATAATAATTTGAATGGAGGCAAGCTTTCGAAAAATAGGGATTTTATGTCGAAATCTAAGTGTCCTAATTAATTAATAGTTTTCAATTGATATCTCTGCTCATTATTATTGGAGGATTATGTTAAATAGCCAAACATAAAGACGGGAAGATTACGAATCCATCGATACCTGTATCGATGGTCAGTTCACTGTTGCTCGGGAGAAGAAACTTGGACATAGATACATAGGTACATACATAAATACATATGCTCAGTTTTTAATTATATAAGATAACACTGAAAACTAGAACCGTCCTAGAGGTCTGACATTTTTCTTCCACAATGCCTTGTCTGGCTCATAACCCTAGTTATGATAGATCATGATATTTAAAATTGATTGTATTGATTGTATTCATGCATTAAGTTGTAGCTAAAGGAAGAAGTTAAGAGTGATGATAGTTTTTAATTAAACGTACAAAGCTAAATTTGTGTCATTGAGAAACAGTAAAATTGTACTTATTAAACAAAATGTTTCTAGAATTCACTTCAAAAATTTTAAAAAACTTAACGATTTATAATCAAGTTTTCCAATTTTATGTTATATTACGTTTCAGTACGCTATTTGTTCTAAATTACAAATTTTGCGATTCAAATGAAACTTTTACGAATTGTTCTTATTAATCTACAAGTAATATTTAAAACTATTTTCACTAAATGAGTTACAGAAAATTAGTAAGACACAAAAAAAAAAAAAAAAATTGTTTGCCAATTAAAAGGGAAAGAAGACATGCTATTGATGAATAAAACCAATAACATTGAGATCCCGTATATGAAATATTCTTAATATTTATTATCTTCTTTGCAAAAATCAAGGAAGTATTATCGATTCATTTGACAGTTTTCTCCGGGCTAAGAGGGGAAAACATGCTTACAGAGCTACGCTGGGAAAGAACTTTGCCAGAGCAAACGCGGAGAAAACACACGTACAGAGTTATGTGAACAGAACTTTTTTGAAAATTCAGTGAGATTTAAGATGGGTTTTATAAATCTTGAAGTTTAATTTAATTTTATTTCGGTGCTAATTGTCATTTCGAAATTCATTGCAAAACAAAACGCGTTAATTAAAGGAGTTTATTATTATTATTATTATTTTTTTGAGACATCAACTCCTATTCGTTGTTAAAATATTTTTTTTCACATAAACTAATAGTTATTTTGTTTTAAACTGTGCAGTAATTTAATGCTTGTAACATTTAAACAAAACAAATCAAATGATTTGTTACGCAAGATTTATGTTAATAGATTCTAATCTAGTAATCTAGTTTCTCAAAATTCGTTATATTCAATGCAAAACGGAGATGAAAGAAAGTGCATGAAATATAGTTTCTAATTTAACAGCTGATGATAAACTTGAGCGAGTTTAATTCTTGGTACAGCCTTTTAGCTACACGTTGAAAGAATATTAAACAGTGGAAGGAAGCAATCATTATTTGTTCTCCGCAGAATCAAACTTCCTCAAGCTGTTGTTTTACGATATTGTACAAACAACTCAATTAACCTGAATCAATATCTACGGATATTGATCTTTTGAAAATAATAACGCATGAAAAAGAACAAATTTACTATGAATTTTTACAGAGATTTACTCAGAGTTTTCTCATCCACAGCAATGCGTAGAAATGAAACTACTTCTTCTAATTATTTTTATTTTGTACACTACTTATTTCGTACACATAGTTTTTTTAAAACTCATAAGTGCATACTTACAATATTCATCCCCAAATTTTAATCAATCTCTACACAAACAATTTATGTATTTCACTAAACAGAATGAAAGCAGAAATGTGAGTAAAAAGGGTAAAAATGTATGAATCAAAATTATATCGTAATTCAACTTTTAATCATTTTTTCATAAATAATGACCTTTAAAAGAATTTTAAAATATTTTTTATTAACGATTTTAATCTTAAAAGCATATACTTTGCCCCCGGGAAAAATTTGAATTTTAAAATGCCACACTCTTTAATACAAACGAAAATATCTGTGCTATCTGGAATTCTTTGACAATATTCACTTAAATATTTTCATTGAAATCTCTGCAGAAATGTATTGCATTTGGAGTTATATTTAATGAATCTCTTGGATCTTGGCATACCATGAATTCCTGGTAAAATTATTTGGGCTTTTTGAGTTTCTACTCAAGCTATAAAAGCTTTTATTTTTAAGTTGCTTGTATAAGTTAGGCAAATCAATTAACTTCAGGGGCACTGCAGTCTCTGGCTTATAACTATACTGAAGGAGGTAAAACAGACAACTTGAAGTTCAGTTGACAGCGACATATATCCTGCTTTTAAGCTTAGTGAATGCCTAATTCATCTTTGTGTTTATCAGTTTTCTCATTTTTATTCTTTTGAAATGGATTTTATAGAGTGCTGGCAAATTTTTCATCCCAAAGGAAAAATAGAGCGTTTTACTTCTTTGTCTAATTTCTTGAATCACCGCAAGATTCAAGCTGGGTAACTGCAAATTTGATGTAATAATATCTCACCATACGAGATTAATGGATATTTTTACTTCCTTTTACAAGAAAAGAAATTGTATTCGCGAAAAAGAATTTCACTCAAAAATCGACCTTAATTTCCATTCTACTCACCCCCGAATGAATGTTAAGTTTTTGTTTAGACTCGACCACACGTGGATAAGTGCCTAAGAACGTATAGACACGCGAAATATCCATTTTGACGATTCCCGAGTTGATTATAACGAGTTTTCTTGTGACGTCTGTATGTACGTATGTGCGGATGCGCGTATGTATGTCGCATAACTCAAGAACGGTACGTCCTAGAAAGTTGAAATTTGGTACGTAGATTCCTAGTGTTGTCTAGTTGTGCACCTCCTCTTTTGGTTGCATTCGGGTGTTTCTAAAGGGGTCTTTTGCCCCTTTTTGGGGGAAATCATTGTTAATTTCAATGTAAACTCAAGTGGTGTTATAATTTAGCGGACACTTGGCGATATATCGCCAGTCTTTTGGTCGCCAAGTTTTTGGCGATTTTTTTTTAAATCTGATTTCAATTTGGCCACAGTTGGTGATACTTCGAGAGTAAACTATTGAATCACATTAAAAATGCAAGTAATGGGGAAATGACATTAAATTGGAGTGAAAAGAAGTCATGTGATGCACACATCAGCTCGTTTTAAAATGTTTTATTCTCATTTAATTCACAGGTTTCTCTAGTTATCTCAGCCGTAGTAGGCTACGTGCTTGCAGTCGGATACGGTGGAGGATCCAATGCTGGTGCCAGCAATTATGGTGGCAGTTCTGGTGGGGCAAGCAGTTATGGTAGTGGATCGAGCGCATCTGGAGGAAGTTATGGAGGCAATGCAGGAGCTACCAGTTTTGGAAGTGGAGCAAGTGGAGTTGCTTACGGAGGTGGAGCCGGAGGTAGCTTCGGAGGAGGAGCCTCTTCATATGGGGGATCATTTGACCAACAAGGCGTAAGTTAGAAGTTCAATGTGAACGTTCGTTTTGACCTTCCGGCGACCTTCTTTCGTCGCATCCCATTTTCTTATTCGTCTTTCTTTCTAATGGGGCTGCGTTAGAGACATTACCTTCTGCAGACCTAGTGCAATCCCATCCCCCGATGGAGAATCCGTTTTTTCATGTAGAATTACTTATGCCATTAATACGAGAATTTTGATGTCCAGTTTCCCTACAATGTCAAGGCAACCTGGGCCATTTTCGATGCAAAACTGCGCTTGGATTTTATTTTTGCCTAGAGCACTCTAAGTTGAACGGGTAGTCGAGGTTTCTTTTACATATGCACACTTTTTCCGCATAATTATACGACATGAACGCTGTTGATTTTCTGCATCTTGAAAATTCACCGACAGTAGCCAGGATCGAAGCTGCGACTTTTGCTTTTGGCGTAAGAGTCCAGTGCCTAATCACTACACCACTCTGTCAGAATTTTATTAAGTGTAAGTTACCCATTTCATGATCTGTAGCAAGTATGCTAAGAAAGAGTCATATCAGTAATTCTAACACCTACAACTACTATTATAGAAATTATTATTTTGAATAACTTTAAATACAATGGTTGTTAATTATTTCCATAATGATCAATTTATTCTTGAAGCAGCATAATTTATTGAGCAATCAATATTGCTGCTTATTGGTCTCACTCAGCTCTCTGTCTCTTTATATTCATGCCATTTTTTTTTCTACTGTTTTTGTGATTGGTCAGACCAGTGACTTGACCCTTTCTAATTTCTTTGAATATCAGATCCAAAAACATTCACACAGCATTAACTTTTGGACAAAATTCATCGATGTGTCATTTTAATGTTTCAAAAATGAATACAAGTTTTTTTTTAAACTATTATTTTTCTTTGTTTGCTTGACAGCTAGTTAAAGTGTAACGCTTTATCCTTAAAGAACCTAACTTTGATTAAGGATGGTAGCTTTTGTCTCACCAATGACAATACAGATCATTAGGAGCAAAGATAACAAACTGAAAGTTATGGGTAAAAAATAACTTGTTAAGGGAGGAGAAAAAAAACCTTATAAAAATGCTCCTAGATTATGATTAATAATTTCTGAAAATGGTAATGAAATGCGTGACCAATAGTGAAGTAAAATGTAGATTCGTTTTGAATTTGTATGGTTGCTACATAAATTGCAAAGCACGTTTTACAATGCTTGTACAGTTGATAACTTAAAGACAGATAAAAATAACAAATTATTTCAGGGCGCGCCCAAGCCGTACAGCTTCGATTACCAATCGACAGACGAGCAAGGCAACGTCCATTACCGAAATGAAGAAGGAGATGCCAGCGGTACTGTCCGAGGTACTTATGGATACACCGATGTCCAAGGCCTTTACCGCGTAGTCGAGTACGTGGCTGATGCCAACGGGTACAGAGCCCAGATCCGAACCAACGAACCAGGAACCGATGGGAAAGAAAGTCCTGCTGATGTTGTCATGACTGTTGAAGAACCTCCCGCAGGACTTCAAGACAGGTTCAGTGCCGGAAGCGGACGTGCTGGAGGATTTGCAGCATCCAGTGGGGGTAAGTTGTTGCTGTCATTTAGTGGATGGGGAAATCTAACAAGTAATTAGACAAGTAATTAGACCACTAAGTAATATTTCATTTTCAGGAATTCATAATATCTTGTGCAACTGCAGCGTTCGGTACGCGAAATTGAAAACGTTTTATTGATAAGTGTAACTATAAGGGGGTTGTCCATAAGTTATGTCAAACTTTTTTCCCCACATTTGAGGCATTGAGAAGCAAAGGGATGTAAGTGGCAAAACTAAAACTTTGGAAATAACCAATGCAAATGGTAGGTAAACCTCTCCTCTGTCTTGAGGCAAAAGATAGCAGTAGTAGCCCAGTTATACAGCATGATTTAGAAAAACATTTCAATGAAATCCTACCTAGGAACGTATTTTTAAACGCGTTTTACTCAAAGCTAGAAAATGTCCACTTACATCCCTTTGCTTCTCATTGCATCATTTGACCCCTCCCCCTTAGTCTCATAGTATCACATTTCACTTTAACCCCTCTCCTTTTCCCATATCACACTGTTTTTCATAAGCATATTGGTATGAAAATAACGTGTGATGTCATATTTCGTGTAACCCCCTCACTGTCACTTGTCACAAGCTGTCACAATTTCTAGAATCCCTTAACATCAAAGCGAGATATCATTTGTGAATGACCCCTAAAAAAAACTGATACTGCTGCTTCATGTTTGATCGCGGGGAGTTGAATGAAAGGTACTTCAACCCAATGAATGAGCATTCTCAACCAACAAACGCGGCTGTAACTGGTTGTTTCCTTTTTTTGAATTGAATGGAACTTACAGTAAGTTAAAGTTCTCCATTCACCCCCCCCCCCAAAAAAAAGAAAAAAAGAAAAAACCTTTTTGAATATTTATTTTAACAACTAATTTCGACCTATTTACTCCCTGGTCAGTCAACTTTAAGTACCTGGAAATAGGCCTGATCGAACAAACGGTTACTAAGATAAATAAATACCTTTGTGCTGAACAGTAAAGTAAGACAAAACAACGTTAGAAGAAGCCCAAATTTGTAATCATCCATAAGCTCATTATTTTTTTTTTTTGCATTGAAAAAGGCGTTCCCTGTAACGCCGAAACACGTGTCTGCTGTAATTTACAAATTTGTGCTTCTTCTAAACGGTTACTATTTAAATGTTTTCTTCTATAAAATTTCTCCTTTCAATTTTTTTTTAAAGTTAACTAAAATATGAGATAAATATGCAAAAGAAGTGAAACAGAAGAATAAAATTTACTTCAGAGGTCACTAGTTTTCATAATTGATTTAAATATGGAAACGAATTTTTGGAATTGGAAAATTAACGAATAAATAAGTATTTATAAAATGTTTTCTCCGAAATTTAAACAAAGGCTAATGGATATACGCTTTAACAATGAAGTAATGACACCTTCTAATCTGTTTTAAAAATTTTAAAACTAATTTTCTAAACTTATAATTTTCAAACAGTTTTCTGAGCTGTCAAAACGTTTAAATATTAATTTAAATCGCAGTTTACAAAAACGATGCAATTTTTTTAAAGTTAATTTTCATTGAAACACGGAGTACAAACGCAAAAACTTATATTTTTTGTACAATAGTATAATTTTTGCGTAGAAAAAATAAACATGTACAGCATAGTGCGTTAAATTTGCCATGAAGCAAATCTTTTAAAGTTTCATGTTCCATAGATTAGTTTTTATGCAGCTAGTGTGGAAAAGATTGCCTGTCAAAACTGTCGGAAACTTAAGCTAAGTTAAGCAACGGAAATACAAATCTGCACTAATAATGTCTGATCACTAATACAAATCTATCACGAATCTTAACTGAACGACTCTCTAAGCTTATCAAAAATCAAGCTTTCATCAGATCTCGTAGTTTAAATAAAACCTTAATTAAAACAAATTTCACAGATACAATGAAGATTAACAAAACTGTGCGTCTTAATTTTAACCAAGACTGAATTTGAAATGAACTGTGCGTCTTAATTTTAACCCTGCTCTATGTCTTAGTTTCCATTCGATTAAATTTTCGTCAGGATTTTTGAGCAATCACGATTGCTTATTGATCTCACTTAACCGTCCTAGATATTTGGTTCCTTTTTCAACCCCACCGTCCTCTGCACGCGCGACTCCTTCCGGTAGCCGCTTTTCCTGGTCGGTGGCGTCCATGTCCTACACACACGCACGCTCATACACATACACACCCACACACAACACACATGCACCTTTACACACACACGCGCGCACCTTTGCACACATACACACACGCCAACGTGCATACACACAGGTTTACGCACACACACAAGCCTACACATACACAACTATACACACGTGACCGCCCATGAGGAGGGGCAGAAGCCGTTTCTAGAAACAAGCGAGAAGGGTAGTAACCAATAAGTAGGGTCCTGTCGCAGCTCGTGATTGCAAAACAATATAATTTAAATTCAAAATTTCAGGATTCAAATTAATTATAATTTTTTGAAATATTATTTCTCGCACTAATGAATGTACAAGACCTTAACTTCCAAAATTGCATAATAATACAAAATGTAATAAATACCTTCAGCTCGCTAAAGAAAACATTTTTGTAAAAAAAACTTAATGTTTCAGGTTCTGCCAGCTACAGTGGAGGAGCTTCTTCCGTTAGTGCAGCGTCAGCAGGTGGTTATGGTGCCGGTGCTGCAGGTGGATTTACTGGACTCGCTCCAGCAAGTGGTGGCTCCCGTGGATTCAGCGGTGGAGCAGGAGCTGCAAGAGGTGCAGCAGCCAGCTATGGAGGAGGCAGAGCTGGTGCTGGATCAGGTGGAAAGAGTGGATATTAAAGAATATAATTTGATAAATTGATGGCTTGGACATTTAATCGCATGTTTCCATAAAGAAGGATCCGAAAGAATGCTTTTAATGCATTTTTTTCTCGATCGAACTACCCTTATACTTGTATTTATAATTCTTGAAAAGTATCGCTATTCGCAAAAATGATTAATCGGAAAATAAAAAGTCGCGTTAAAGAAATGTAACTTCTTAAAATATTAAATTTGGTATTTGTATTATAGTGAAATTCCGTTACAACGAATACCAATACAGCGAAATTTCCGTTACAACGAACAAAATTTGCAGTCCCTTGAAGTTCGTTGTAATGGGATTTCACTGTATGTTGAATCTTTGAGAAAAACAATCACTGTAATATTGTATATATATTTTTGTTGTATTTTTGTGTACATATTTTTCTGTTACGAATAGCGTTACTTTTTGGGAAGTGACATAGCTTTACTTTTCTGAGCTTTAACGGGTATTTCTCTTGATTGTCTGCATACCCTACAACACTGATTTTGCTTCAGACATTTTGTGCTGTGATTTCTTTCGGAATATGGAACTTTTCTGATAAACCTTCTTTGACATTAAGTATTTGAAAGCAAAACGTCTTCTTTTGCATCAATGTAATAAATAAGGAACTTCTATAATTTATAAAAAGTTACATTATATTCATATTTTTTCTCATAGTCCATATATTTCTTTTGTTTTCAAATTTAATGTCAAGATGGTATCCCATTTTGTTGTGTGATAATAGATGGCGGTGCATGTAATGATGTGTTCTTATTTAAACTTGTGGGAGCTCTTGTGTGGTATGTGTTTTTCAAGTCTACGTAAGCTAACTTTCGTGCTTGCAATGGAGAGCATGTATTTGTTCTAATTTAATAAAAGTTTATGTTTTTTACAACTGCCTCACACTTTTTGCATTTGTAATTGAACATTAAAAACCAATCTGATGTCGACACTACTTAAATTCCTTGTATGCTGACTAAATTGTGTACATATTTAGACAGTGAAATTAAATCTACTTTTAGTAAAAACACAGATCCGTCCAATGTAAATTCCAGGTTAGAAGCTTCCTATGTAATAAATAATACAACCCTAGATCTTTTAGTGACAAGTTGAAAAGTTGCTGTGATGTATGACAAGTTTTATACGCAGTTGAATTACAAAACGTCTTCAACTGCGTTCAATATAGCTGGTATTAAACAGGAAATTCCGTGCAGAAACAAACGAGCTAACTTTCCAGTTAACTAACTTCGATTTTCTAACATGAGAAAAAAACCTCTCGTTTAGTTGTGTTAGGCTGCAAATCATTTCAAATTCGTTTTTTTCCTAAATGGAGCCATTTCTGAAACTGAAAAATATTTCTCTCGCGTGAAAAAAAAAATAAATAATTTGAATTTTGACCTTTTGAATTCAAATTATGTTTTTCGCAATCACGAGTGTGTGTGTATCTAGGCATGTGTGTTTATGTGTGTGTGGGGGGTATGTGTGTATGTGTGTAGGGGGTAAGTGTGTGTAGGCATGTGTGTTTGTGTCTGTGTGCAGGTATGAGTGTGTGGGTAGTTGTGTGTATGAGTGTTTGCGTGTGGTGGGGAATGTGTATGTGTTTGTAGGCATATGTGTTTGTGTCTGTGTGCAGGCAGGAGTGTGATGAGTGTGTGGGTAGTTGTGTGTAGGCATGACTGTGATGAGTGTGTGGGTAGTTGTGTGTAGGAATGAGTGTGATGAGTATGTGGGTAGTTGTGTGTAGACATGACTGTGATGAGTGTGTGGGTAGTTGTGTGTCGGCATGAGTGTGATGAGTGTGTAGGTAGTTGTGTGTAGGTGTGTGTATGTGTAGGAGTCTGTACGTATGCGTGTGTGTATATATGTGTTTGAGTGTGTGTATGTGTTTGTGAATGTGTGTAGGTGTATGTATTTGTGTGTGCGCGTGTGTGTAGCATATGGATGCAACCTGGAGACGGTTTTCGCTATAGGAGCAGCATCGTGAGGAGCCGGTAGACGGTGATGCTGTAGAGGGTGCTGGCGGGAAAATAAAATATAGCACATCAAAACAGTCAAGTAAAAGCAATAAGCAATCGTGATTGCTCAAAAAAAAAAAAAAAAAAAAAAAAAATCTGCCAGTTATTAGAAAGAATGTATGAAATACATTTACTCAAACTGTAGAAATAGAGTTATATCTTTGCAAATTTTCGGCACAGAATTAAGTGGTTTTCAGCGTGATATTTTTGTTAATTTTGATTGTTACGAACTCTGTGTTCGCCAATGAGGAGCAATTTTTTTTCCAAAGCATTAAAACTAGAATTTCTCCAAGGATTCACTCTCGCACACATCTTATATAGCATTAATCATAACTCGAGAAATTCTCCAAAGTAAATTAATTCCAAAACAATTTAATGTATTATAAGGTGAGATGGCAAAACATGGACTTTCCTTAAAAAGCAGAACTATTTTATTTTTAATTACAAAAAGGCTAAACTGTAAAACATGTGTCACTGGCAAAAATAGCTGAATTTGAAGGGATTACCTTGCTGATTGCCATTGTACGAAATTATTATTACTATTATAATAATTATTACTTTTTTGAGGAGGAAAAGTTAAAAGAAAAAAATTTATTCTAATTTACATGTCTTCAAATTTTTTGAACATTGAGTTAAAATATGTTTTCTGAAATATTATTATTTCTTCTCTTTAATTACATTTACTAAGTTTAACAGATTAATAGTTTTATATCGTGCAAGTGGTGACCATACGTATCTTGCATCTTTCTAAGGTAACCACCTTAAGAAAAAAGAGTTAATTAAGTAAACTACTCACTTAAACAATTTTAGTTAAACACTTAATTGAATGGAAGTAATTAAAAAAAGTATAAAGCATGCTTAAAAAACGCTTCTCACTGTTTCTTTGGGTTCAGAGTTTGATGATGAACTAAAAACTTCCATTTATTTAATATAGTACTCAAAAAATGCCATAAGTTAAATTAAATTAAAATATAAATAAAATAAAACAAAAGGAAGTAAAATAAATAAATGTAAAAAAAAAACAGTAGTAAATAATTAGATAAACGGACAAATAAATAAAGTGATTCTTATTAAGAGATAAAAACCATAGAAGATATTCAAAAGGAGGTAAATATGAAGGAGGCTTGTTGACGACTAAAATAGTTAATTCGAGTATAGTTTATATATCAGTTGCGAATTACTGTGTGCCTCAATCACCTCTTTTAGATCTTATCTTCAAAAAAAATTAAGGTTCAAGATATCAAAAGGAAAAGTGAAAAATTACGTAAATTCAAGGTTTGCCAGTTAAAAAAAAAGAATAAATAATTTGAATTTTGACCTCTTGAATTCAAATTATGTTTTTCGCAATCACGAGTGTGTGTGTGTGTGTGTGTGTGTGTGTGTGTGTAGGCATGTGTGTTTATGTGTGTGGGGGGTATGGGTGTTTGTAAGTATGGGGGTAAGTGTATGTGTGTGTAGGCATGTGTGTTTGTGTCTGTGTTCAGGTATGAGTATGTGGGTAGTTGTGTGTATGAGTGTTTGTGTGTGGTGGGAAATGTGTATGAGTGTGTAGGCATATGTGTTTGTGTCTGTGTGCAGGCATGAGTGTGATGAGTGTGTGGGTAGTTGTGTGTAGGTGTGTGTAGGTATTCTGTATCTATGTGTAGGTGTCTGTATTTGTGTGTGCGCGTGTGTGTATGTATGTGTATGTGTGCGCGTGTGTGTATATATGTGTATGTATGCGCGTGTGTGTAGGACATGAATGCATTCTGGAGACGGATTTCGCTAGAGGAGCAGCATCGTGAGGAGCCGAACGACGGTGATGCTGCAGAGGGTGCTGGCGGGAAAATAAAACGATAGCACATCAAAACAGTCAAGTGAGAACAGTAAGCAATTGTGATTGCTCAAAAAAAAAAAAAATCATTGGAGCCCCATAGCTTAGTGTAGGCATTTCGAGACAATTTTTCTCTCGGGGTTTACAAGAAAACGCATGCAACTTCGCTTCTGATGGATTCTTGTTCTGAACTAATTAATCTCCAGGCATCTTGTGTGTGTGTTTACCTTTGATTTTCAACTTGTTTTTTTTTAGCTATTCAGCCCTAGTCACTGCGTGAACGACTACTTCTTGTTTGACGATCATTATTTAACTTACGATTTAATGCCCAAATCTTAAAAGTTATTTTCAAAAAAAAAAATCTTTATTTTACTTCTGAGAAATGGAGCAATAAATTAAAGAAAGGGGATATGGAAGAAATATAAAAAATAGGTTTCATTATATAGTTGGAGCTACTTATCAAGTAACGAGAATGAAAAAATGGCACGATGGGAGAAAGTGGTCTAATGAACTCTCACCTCTCTCTCTCTGCTTTAAGTCTTGGAAGCACGTGACATGTTAGACAAGTGGCGGAAGAACGTGAAATCACATTTCTTCCCTTTTTATGGTTTTTATTGAAAAGCACTACATAGAAATAGTTCGTTCTCCTTGCCATATAAGAGAAAAGATGAATTAAAAAAAAAAAAAAAGAAAAAATAAATAAATAAAACGTGAAATTAAAAAAGTGTTTATAAAGTCTTGCACAGATAAAAACATTCATCTAAAAAAAACATTTTAAGTTTTGTATGAAGCTATCTAACCCATGTAAAGAGTTCGTTCTCAGATTTATATCCCTGCTTTAAAAATATCGTGAAAAAAAAAACACCATTTGAAAAAGGTTAACATATTTACCATGTTGAAAATCACCGGGTTCAATAACTTTTGAAATAACTTACACGTACAATGTACTTAAAAGTACAGTATCTTTCATTGCTTGCTGTTGACGGAAGAATGCTGACAGTTAACATAATATGCTCACATCCCCTCCAAATAACGCATTTTAAGAGAATTTTTTGCCGGTCAGTGTATTAAACAAAAGAAAAACAAAAAAATTTGAATTTTGACCACTTGAATTCAAATTATGTTTTTCGCAATCACGAGTGTCTGCGTGCAGGTATGAGTGTGTGGGTAGTTGTGTGTATGAGTGTTTTTGTGTGGGGGGATGTGTATGTGAGCGTAGGCATATGTGTTTGTGTCTGTGTGCAGGCATGAGTGTGTGTGAGTATTTGTGTGTGTATGTGTAGGTGTCTGTATGTATGCGTGCATGTGTATGTGTTTGTGTGTACGTGCGTGTATGTATGCGTGTAAGTGTAGGATATTGACGCAACCTGGAGACGGTTTTCGCTAGAGGAGCAGCATCGTGAGACGGCCGGTCGACTGTGATGCTCCAGAGGATGGTGGCGGGAAAATAAAATGATAGCACATCAAAACAGTCAAATAAAAGCAATAAGCAATCGTGATTGCTCAAAAAAAAAAAAAAAAAAAAAAAACTATTACCAGTCACTTTTGTTGCCACTATCCCCAACTTGCTGATAATGTCTTGAATTTTTGCATTACATTTTCTTTAAGTTTACATCCTGTCATCCATACCATTCAATCATAGATGTATTCAGATGAATTTATCAGTTTTATGTGTTTACTCTTTAGCCACGTATTCTAGAAAGACACATTATTATGGCAGTTAATTATACTTTGAAATGGCAACATCATTAAAATGCTCATTTGGTACCAATCATTTTTCATTGCTACTGACAGATGAATTTTCACCGCTATACAAACATCATTATTAAAGAAATATTGAGACGAATGTTTTTCCTCATTAAGATATTTTTGACATTTTGAATTGTGTTTTCATTTAGTAGTATAAAATGAGAAAAAGAAAGAAGTAGGTGGTTTCAATATTTAGTTTTATCAATCATTCACAGGATTAAAAATGACCAACAATTCCAGAAATATTACACGCATCACTGCTTCGGATAAAACATTATTAAGCCATTTTGCGAAGGTAATGTTTCAATTTTCTCATTTTTAAGATTCATAAACCTCTTTGGTTGCCAAAATAATACGTAAACTACTTTTCTTTGTCCTTAAAAATTGAGGAGTAATTTATCAAATCTATTTTCAGAAAAATTCATTTTATGACATTTTCTAAATCTTTACATTACTTTAATCATTAACTACTTTAATCATTAAATAAATCATTAAATAAATCAATAAAAAGTGAACTAATTGTCCCACAGCCATTGAAAAAGGCGACCTTTTTTAATCCAGATTTAACTCGACCTATGGTCGAAAAACTAAGCTTTTATCTCGAAAGGAAAAAAAGTTACAAGCCTTTTTAAATCAAGTTTAAGAAATCTCGATTCCATTCAAATTGTGAACCATTTTCTTTCGTATTTTAATTCCTTAAGCTTATTTTATTTTGTGTTTCCATGGTTACGCATTTTAAATCCATCTTTCTGGATTTAATTTCTTAAAAGTATTTTAATGTCTGTCGTCAATGTTTGGAAGGGAAATCATGATGTTTTTTTTTAAATTTATTTTTTACGCCTGATTGTTGAATATACGTCACTTGACACAATTTTTATTTTCAAGTAGACCGGGCGAATACGGGCAACGCAGCAGCTAGTAGAGAATAAATCAATCTCGGGTGTTTCATTAGAGAAAATTGAAGAACAAATGTTTAGTTGATTTTCTTTCTTTTACAATGCAAAAATGTGCAATCATTACGTGGATCTACTAAGAAAAGATTGTTTACATAATAAGTTTTTTAGAAAAGATTTTATTTGTGTCGCGGACTGAACGTGAGAAAACAACATTTTATATTGCCTGAACTTAAATTGCATGCAGCTGTTGTGAAGTTTTTAAAAAAAAACTACTTTTCAAGGCATTTAAAAAGAGCTTCTGCGAAAAAGTTAAAAGACACATCATTCTGTATTGAAAACTCCGTTCTTCGTAACAAGTGTATGCAATTGAAACATGTGTATGCAATTTAATTTGTTCTGCACCTCTTCTTTATCCATTTCATCAATTTAAAAAAAAAAAATGATATTTGTGAATCTATATAAATTTTATTTTGATTCGCTGGATTTCTTGAAATACCGAGAATAGTTTAAGCCACTTTTATCTATTAGTCCAAAAGAAAAAAAAAAAGCAACAATTCATTTTAATTTTTAGGATAAAAAGCAATTGTGCTTGCTGAATTTAGCTAGGACACAACACGGTAGGTCAGAAGCTAACACATTTTACCTTAGGACGTTTCGTTCTGAGAAAAATATATGTTACAGTTGCAAAAAACAAAAATCCGTTTATTTCCTGTTACATCTTTATCTTCCTTATCCTTCTTTACTAATAATAAAGCAGTAAGTCTCTCTGTCCGGAGGATGTCTGTAGGATGTCTGTAGGATGTCTGTAGGATGTCCGTAGGATGTCTGTGACGCCCATAGCGCTTAAACCGTTCGGCCGATTTTCATGAAATTTGGCACAAAGTTAGTATGTAACATGGGGGTGTGCACCTCGAAGCGATTTTTCGAAAATTCCATGTGGTTCTTTTTTTATTCAAATTTTAAGAAAAAAAAAACTATCATAAATTACGAAATTATCATAACGTGGAATCGTAACATGGGCACAAGCCAATTGGCGAGATACGAAATTATCATAACGTGGAACTGTAACGTCGGTACAAGCCAATTGGCGAGAAAATTCACCATACATCATTTGTAAATATACAAGCGAACCAAAAGACCTTTAATTTTTCTATTACGGGCGAAGCCGTGCGGGTGCCACTAGTTACTAATAATAAAGCTGAAAGTCTCTCTGTCCGGAGGATGTCTGGATGTCTGTAGGATGTCTGGATGTCGGTGACGCGCATAGCGCCTAGACCGTTCGGCCGATTTTCATGAAATTTGGCACAAAGTTAGTTTGTAGCATCGGGGTGTGCACCTCGAAGCGATTTTTCGAAAATTCGATTTTGTTCTTTTTCTATTCCGATTTTAAGCCCATTTTTAACAGAATTTTAATAAAATGGGAAAGAATTTGTTCTGAAAATTATATTTCTTTGTCTTTCTTTTCTTTACTTCTTTATCTTTCTTCTTTTCTTTTCTTTTTAAATAACAAACGTGAAAGTCTCTCTGTATGGATGTTTGGATATCTATGACGCACATAGCGCCTAGACCGTTCAGCCGATTTTCATGAAATTTGACACACAATTAGTTTGAAGCATGGAGGTGTGCACCTCGAAGCGATTTTTCAAAAATTCGATTTTATTAATTTTCTATTAAAATTTTAAGCCCTTTTTCACATAATATTTATTACTTATAATAAAGATGAAAATCTCCCTGCCCGGAGGATGTCTGGATGTCTGTATGTCTGGATCTATGTGACGCGCATAGCGCCTAGACCGTTCGGCCGATTTTCATGAAATTTGGCGCAGAATTAGTTTGTAGCATGGGGGTGAGCAACTTGAAGTGATTTTTTGAAAATTCGATTTTGTTCTTTTTCTATTCCGATTTTCAGAACATTTTCCCGAGCAAAATTATCATGAGATGGACGAGTAAATTACCAAGTTTTCACAACGTGGAATCGTAACATGGGCATGCCAATTGGCGAGAAATTCACTGTACATTATTTGTAAATGTACAGGCGAACCAAAAGACCTTTTAATGTTCTACTACGGGCAAAGCCGTGCGGGTGCCACTAGTGACTAATAATAAAGCTGAAAGTCTCTCTGTCCGGAGGATGTCTGGATGTCTGTGACGCGCATAGCGCCTAGACCGTTCGGCCGATTTTCATGAAATTCTGCACAAAGTTAGTTTGTAGCATGGAGGTGTGCACCTCGAAGCGATTTTTCGAAAATTCGATTTTGTTCTTTTTCTATTTTAATTTTAAGAACATTTTCCGGAGCAAAATTATCATAAGATGGACGAGTAAATTACAAAATTATCATGACGTGGAACGAACATAGCCAATTGGCGAGAAATTCGTCATCCATTATTTGTAAATATACAGGCCAACCGAATGACCTTTTAATTTTCAACTACGGGCAAAACCGTGCGAGTACCACTAGTGTAATATAAGAGAAAAACTGCTAAGAAAAAAAAAAAGTTTATAAAAGTTTATACAAAAAAAAAAAAAAAAAGAAAGAAACAATCGGAAAAGTATTTTGGAGGAACTTCAAAAATAGAAGCCAAATGAGCGCTAACTTTTCAGAATTAGTCACTTTGCTTGAATTTTTAGTAGAAAAGTTCAATAGAGCCGATTAAGTCAACATGAATAAAATGTTTACGTGCAGCTGTAATTGTAGACACGTGTTACGGGGTTACAAGAAACTATTTTTTCAGTGCAAAGAAATGACTTATGGAAGAGTTGGGAGAAATGGAGACGGCAGCAGGAATGCGATATCGCTGCATTTATGCCGAAATGAAGTGTGAAATATTATTTCTATTTTGTCGAGTAGATTTAGCTGCATTATACTATTACCTGTCACTTATACGATAGATCTACATGACGAAGTAGAAATTTTCTGTTTTTCGCATTTTATTGCAGCCGAAGGTTAGCTGTCCCATTCCTCCAGCCGTCCCATTCCCCAACTCTCCATGAATGAAAACAAATATATATCAATAAAAATAACACGCAACAGAATCGAGGATGTGGTTCTTAATGGAAGACTGAAATTGGAAAACTCATTATATATATATATATATATATATATATATATAAGTGCCATTTTTTTTCGTCAAAATGAAACGAATGCCAAGTGGTGAACGATTTATGTGCCAATCCCCCCTGAACGTAGTTAAAATAATGTTGTTAGGGTCAGCCTGTGGAGCAAGTGGAGCGCCCGTGCGGTGGAGAGCGCAGTAAGTGGCATTGAAGGCTATTGAACGTTATTTATCTTGGTAGGTCCAAGTCCATAATGCAAAAAAATAAAAATAAATAAATAAATATATAAATGAATAAATTAAAAAAAAAAAAAAAACTTGAATTCTGAAATTTTGAATTCAAATCATGTTTTTCGCAGTCACGAGTTGCGACAGGACCCTGCTCATTGGGGGCTATTATCTCTAGAAACGGCTCCTGTCCCCCAAGCCTGCTCCTCCTTCTGGGCGGTTACGTGTGTATAGTTGTGTGTGTGCAGGCGTGTATGTGTAGGTGCGCGTGCGTGCATGTGTAGGCTTGTGCGTGTGCGTAGACTTGTGTGTATGCACGTAGGCATGTGTGTATGTGTGTAAAGGCTTGTGTGTATATGTGTGTATGCGTATGATCGTGCGTGTGTGTAGGACATGGATGCCCCTGACCAGGAGAAACGGATTCCAGGAGGCTGTGCCCGGAGCCGCGCCTGCAGAGGACGGTGGGTGTGGTGCTGCAGAGGCCCCTGGTCCAAGCTGAAAAAGCAACCGGACATCAAAGACGGTCAAGTAAGGACAATAGCAATCGCGATTGCTCAAAAAAAAAAAAAAAATCTCGACATCTTGAATTCAAATTATGTTTTTCGCAATCACGAGTGTGTGCGTGTGTGTATGTGTGTGTGTAGGAGTGTGTGTGTGTGTGTGTAGGAGTGTATGTGTGTGTGTATGTGTGTGTATGTGTGTGTATGTATGCGTGTGTGTATGTGTGTGTATGTATGCGTGTGTGTGTGTGTGTAGGATATGGGCACAACATGGAGACGGTTTTCGCTATAGGAGCAACATCAGGAAGGCCGGTCGACGGCGGTGCTGCAGAGGAAGGTAGGGGGAAATAAAATCATAGGACATCAAAACAGTCAAATGAAAGCAAAGAGCAATTCGTGATTGTTCAAAAAAAAAAAAAAAAGAAAGAAAAAGAAAGAAAAGTAGTAAGTGCCACAATCCGCCTGGAATCTTATTTTTGATGCCCTGTAAAAACTATTATTTGGTACTTACTGCGTTTTCCATTTTTATTCTTCATTTACTTATGATGCCAGCCACAAATGTAATAATTGTCCCAAAAAACGTTATTTTCCCAGGTTAGATTTTTCAAACGCATAGATAGCAGTTCATATATGTCTGTGATACATTTAATAGGAATCTCCCATTTATACCGTAAGTTATTCAAATTCATTTTTCAAATACTGGAAATCCAATGCTTTTGAAAACTAGGATGAGCTCACCTAAAATTGGCGGGAAGTCAAAGATGCTTTGGGCTGTTTTGAAGTTTAGAATTCATCTGTTTCGTGGATAGTTTCGAGAGTAAAAGATATTATAAAACAATAAATAATTACAACTTTTCGTAACGAATAAATTTCTAGAATGAAATATAACCTTGAACCAGTGACCTGATTAAAAACACTTTGATGATAACAAAAACCATCATTTCATTAATTTTTCTCGAAGTCATCTATAATATTTTTAATTATTTTTGTTTGCAATCGTAAATAACTACTATAGACAACAAATTTGTGCCTATTAGTCGGAAACATAACTAGTAGCTGAAAATTATTGCTAATATCCGTTCAATATTTCCAGTTCAGCTGCTGAGGTGTTGTTTGCAATGAGCATTACGTCATTACAAATTTGGTATAAAACAGCCGAAAATCGAATCTCCAGGCACTTAGGGTTTGTTGTGCAAGGATTTTTTTATTCTCAGTGTCTTCGAAAATGTTTCTTTCAAAGGTAATATGCTGATAGTATTTAAAGGATATATAATAAATGCTAAAATAACTCTTTATGTAAAAAATGCTTAGTAGAAAATAATATCAAGTTTTAGAAACGTGTCAAGTATGTTAAAAAATTCATCCACGCTCTTTTTACTTCCTTTTACAAAAAAAGGAAGTATTGTATTCGCGAAAAAAATTTCACTCAAAAATCGACCTCAATTTCTATTTTGCTCACCCCCGAATGTATGTTGAGTTTATTTTTCAATCCGACCACACGTGGATATATGCCTAGGAACGTACAGACACCCGAAATATCCATTTTGACGATCCCCGAGTTAATTGCAACGAGTTTTCGCGTGACGTCTGTATGTACGTATGTATGTGCGTATGTGCGTATGTGTGTATGTGTGTATGTATGTCGCATAACTCAAGAACGGAATGTCCTAGAAAGTTGAAATTTGATACTTAGACTCCTAGTGAGGTCTATATGTGCACCTTCCCTTTTGGTTGCATTTGGATGTTCTTAAGGCGGTTTTTTGCCCCTTTTGGCGGGAAATCATTGTTAATTTCGATGTAAACTCAAGTTGTATTATAATTTGTCGGACACTTGGCGATATATCGCCAGTCTTTTGGTCGCCAAGTTTTGTCGCCAAAAGACTGGCAGCAGTGGCTGTTTTGCAGTGAAAAGGGGACATTGAAATTTTAAAATTCCGAAACACGTGTCTTCAGTTCTCTGCAAATTTGTGCGATTTAACATGGTTATATTTTCTTTTACTAGACATTATGTTCAAGCACCTAAAAATTGGGAAATTAAGCTAGAGTTTAAATTTAACTTTTATTTGTTTATTTATTTATTTATTCATTTTTTTGCTTCAAAAAATAATTAAATAAATAAAAACGTTGTGATTGAAAACTAAAATACATAACATGACCTTACTTGAGGAATTGGTTAATTAGTTGGATTAACGTACTTTACCCTTTTTTTTCCGCAGAGGAAAGAGAAACAAACCATTTTAATTTTTATGTAAATGATCTTTAGAGATGTAATTTTATTTTTAGTTAAAATTTTGAATGCTCCATACATTTTTTATAAAGAACTATCAAAAAACAAAATAATTTCATTTTATGCTGCTTATTGAGAGTACTGCACAAAAATTTTCTTAGATTAATTGTTGATTTATATATTTATTTTCCGTTTAGATATTATTTTTTATCTGATTTTTTTTTACGTTTTTCCCCGCTTAGAAAAACGTGTTTAATTTTTTTTTTGCTTTTCATGACTTTCAAACAATGATTTTAAATGCTGAAAAGGAATATTTAAAGCATTTTCGGCCTTATCCAATAAAGTTCGAGATTTAGCTGCTATTGAAGCATCGTTGTTACTCTGAAGGAAAGCAGGTTCGATTAGTTTTAGACTTAATTGATAAAATGATTCTTAGGAAAGAAATTTCACAAACCTGGAAAAAAAAAGTAAGCATTGAAATAAACTAATTTTGACAGTAATGTAAATAAATTGAAGAAATTAGTAGTTTATATTTGATTATTTGTTTACAGTCACTGTGACTCACTTGTAGAACTATTATTTTTCATATTGTTTGTGATTATCTCTCGCTTAAGATTTATAGCAGTTTGAAGCATTTTTAAATCTTGTTTTTCTATGTAGACGAAGAATGATGTTTATTTAAAGCATTATGTTGAAGATCGTTGAGCACTCTGGTGTTGATAATATTTATTTCTATTAGGTCATGTTTGCTCTTGCCTTTATGATACATCAAGCAGCAGCTATGGGAATACTCGGTGAAGGATTGAGCAGGGGTATGATTGGAGGAGGATTTGGAGGTGAAATCGGAAATGGAATAAGTGGAGGAATCATAAATGGAAGAGAAGAAGTAATAGGAAATGGAATATTAGGAGGAATCGGCAATAGAATTGGTGGAGGAATCGGAGGTGCCATAGGTGGAGGAATCGGGATGGGAACTGCAATTTCTTCAAAAGTAGCTAGCGGAATCTCTGGAGGTATAGGTGGTACAAAAAGTAGAGAAATGAACGGAGGTATCAGCAGTGGGTTGGCCATTGCAAGATCTGCTGGAATTGGAGGTGAAATTGGTGGAGGAAGATATAGAAGTATGAATGGTGGAGTTGATCGAGGTGTGTCTGGAGGAATCAGAGCTGGAGCTGCGAGAGCTTCGTCTGGGGGAATCAACAGTGGTGTAGCAAGTACATTGTCTGGCGGAGTTAACAATGGAGTTGCGAGAGATGTTTCGGGAGGAATCCACAATGATGTTCCAAGAGCATTACCTGGAGGAAACAACGGTGGAGTTTCAAGAGCTGTGTCTGGGGGAATCAATGGTGGTGTTTCTAGAGCTGTATCTGGAGGAATCAATGGTGGAGTTTCTAGAGCTGTATCTGTGGGAATCAACCATGCAGTTGCAGGATCACTGCTTGGAGGAATCAATGGTGGAGTTTCTAGAGCTGTGTCTGGGGGAATCAATGGTGGTGTTTCTAGAGCTGTATCTGGGGGAATCAATGGTGGAGTTTCTAGAGCTGTGTCTGGGGGAATCAATGGTGGTGTTTCTAGAGCTGTATCTGGAGGAATCAATGGTGGAGTTTCTAGAGCTGTATCTGTGGGAATCAACCATGCAGTTGCAGGATCACTGCTTGGAGGAATCAATGGTGGAGTTTCTAGAGCTGTGTCTGGGGGAATCAATGGTGGAGTTTCTAGAGCTGTGTCTGGGGGAATCAATGGTGGAGTTTCTAGAGCTGTATCTGGAGGAATCAACAGTAAAGGCGCAGGTATACTGTCTGGAGGAATCAATGGTGGAGTTTATAGAGCTTTGTCAGTGGGAATCAACAGTGGCGTTGAAGGATTATTTTCTGGGGGAATGAACGGCGGAGTTTCTAGAGCTGTATCAGGGGAAATCAATGGTAGATTCTCTAGAACTGTGTCCGGAGGAATTAGCAGCGAAGGCGAAGGAGCACAGTCCGGGGGAATCAACGGTGGAATTGCGAGAACTGCGTCTGGAGGAGTAAGAAGTGAGATTGAAAGAGATATGTCTGGGAGAATGGGCGGAGAATTTAACGGAGATAGGTCGGGACAACTAAGCAAATCTAAGTCCCAGTCAAGTAGCTCCAGTACATCAGGAGGAATCAGTCCTGGAATGTCTGGCAGAGCTAGGTCTGGAATGTCAAGTGGAATGGACAAAAATGGAGGAGAACTGATGGTAAGTAAAGTTTGCTTGTATTTATGTATTATATTTATGCTAATACTTCTGTGGAAACATACCCGTCGAAAGAAAGTACATATCGATTCATTTAAAAGGTAAAATTAAATGGAGAAAACTGACCAACTTTTGAGAGAAAGTTAAAAAGTGCAGATACGACGTCTGTGCTCAGCACGGCAGTACTGCTTATGTTGATAAAAAGTTCAGTTTTTTTATTGCTTTATGGAAAGATTTTCAAGTTTTGATTACTTATTTGAGTACTACCACTAATATGTGTCCAAAAATTTATTTTAATAACAATTTCATATTTTTGCTATAATTTGGAAATCCATATGCATTTCTGTTTCTTTTTCTCTTACAACCTGCTGACAGTGATTACTGATTAATAATTTTAGTTTTCCAACTATGGGGGTGGGGGAGGGATGAAGAAAACGATTAAGACGTTCACCCTTTGTGCAAAATATTTAAAAAGTTTTGAAAAGAGAATACATATACATAAAAATTAATTTGAATTTTGACATCTTGAATTCAAACTATGTTTTTCGCAATCACGAGTGTGTGTATGTAGGCGTGTGTGTTTGTGTGTGGGGGGGGGTATGTGTGTTTGTGTGTAGGGGGTATGTGTATGTGTGTGTAGGCATGTGTGTTTGTGTCTGTGTGCTGGCATAAGTGTGTGGGTAGTTGTGTGTATGAATGTGTGAGTGCGTGGGGGCAGGGTATGTGTATGCGTGTGTGTAGGCATATGTGTTTGTTTCTGTGTGCAGGCATGAATGTGTGGGTAGTTGTGTGTATGTGTGTGGGTAGTTGTGTGTATGTGTGTGTGTGTGTGTAGATGTATGTGTATGTGCGTGTGCGTGTATGTGTGTATTTGTGCATGTATGCGCGTGTGTGTAGGACATGGATGCAACCTGGAGACGGCCTTCGCTATAGGAGCAGCATCGTGAGGAGCCGGTCGACGGTGATGGTGCGAAGGGTGGCGGTGGGAAAATAAAATGATAGGACGCCAAAAAAAGTCAAGTGAAAGCAATAAGCAATCGTGATTGCTCAAAAAAAGAAAACATGAAAAAGCAATACAAAACTACGCGCACGTGAAATAAACCCGTTTTGTTACAGTAAAAGAATGCAAATTTATTCGTGAAAATACATTAGCTTATGGAAATGGCGTAATCATATGGACGAAAAGATATAAAAAAAAAGTTCCTTGGAACCCTAAAACAAATGTATGAAATTTGAGTTCTATTTTCTGCTGATATGGTTGTATCTTATTTTACATGATTAGGAAGCTTCCTCAAAAAGTTATCAATTGTCAACAAAATGCATATCAGTCTCAAAACATTTCGGCTTAAAAATCCTTTTTTTTTCAATTTATGAATTCTAATACATTTTTTTTTTTTTTGAATGAACTTAAAAACATGGTTGAGGTGTCGAATTTTATTTAGATAAATATTCTATCCTTTGCTAAGCTTTTCCTTGCAACCACTAACATTATAATCCACATTCAAATTTAACAAACGTTCTAAAATATTTTTGAAGGAGGAACTTCTGAGCAAAATTATCTTAACTAAAACAGAACTGTTAGAACACCACAAGTAGAATTCCTTCTAGTGGAGAAAGGGTACAAAACAATCAGTTTAGCCTTGCTGCATTGAACGTTCTCCCACTATGTAACCCTTGCTGGAATGCTGAGTTATTCTATGTTTAACAAAGTGTTTTCGTGATTTTTACTATCTTGTGCTCTGTGCTCGTATTAATAAATAGATTTGATAACTTGGTGGTGTTGTTTTAAGGTATAGAACTGTTAAACTTTTACTTAGTCATTTTCTCTTTGTTGGTAAACTGATTGTTGAAATTATAGAGGAAATACATTTAAATAGATGAGGAAGCCCTACAAATTCCAATACCGGAATGCTTTGAAGGATGGCGGTGTATCTTACCGATCAGAAAATGGCGACATGTCTGGAACTGTAACTGGCACTTACGGGTACCAAGACAACAAAGGACTCTCTCGTGAAGTGACGTACATAGCCGACGAAACTGGCTTCAAAGCTGACGTCAGAACAAACGAGCCTGGAACTATGGGGCATGCTAGAGAAATGCCTGCCCACGTCCAACTTCAAGCACAGCCATCTCCCTTGGATGTTCAAGAAAAGTACACCAAAAAAGGTTATGCTCCCTATTTTTTGTAACAATCTGTATACACTTTCTTTATTCTAAATCCAATGAATGGCGAGTGAATGGATATTCCCCTGTTAATGAATAGTTCCTTTTCTTTTTAACTAAGGTTGTAAATAAATATCGTAAATGTATTGACAGTAGTGAGTGGTTTCTGTGCATTTCTCAAAAAGAAAATGACTGGAAAATGCTGTGTTTATCCACTTGTTTGGAGTTTTCATTCGCTGGGATTTAGTATTTTTTTCTTTTGCATTTCACCCCCACACAAAACCTGATCAGAAACTATAAAAGTTGTCCCAATTTTTTTTGAAAATGATTAAAATCAAAACGTTCTTACTGCCATGGGGTTAAATGCTACAGTTTTTAACGATGTTTTGAATTTTTGAGTATGTAACTGAGCTGAAGTTTCCACTCACTGGCCGGCCTATGACTGTTCTCGTCAACTCTAAGGGAATTTCTTAAGATAAAAGATTAATGGAACAAATGAAGAAAGTCATTATGCATAATAATAACATACTTGTAGTAGCAGCAACTGTCGATCAAAAACTTGAATGGAAACTCCTCTTATCGAAAATTGCGCAGTTCTTGAACATACAGTGAAACCTGTGTAAGTTGACCACTTGCGGTGCAGTACTTTGGTGGTAAACTTAGACAGGCGGTCAACTTATAGAGGGTAGCAATGAAAGCTTTTTTTTTTTTGTAATTTCTTGCCCCATGCAATTTTTTAACTAATTGGAATACTTTAAACTCACTTTCATTGTTTAACATTACTTTAAAACAATAAGAAAAAAAATGTTCTTTAAATATTTTTAGAGATTTACCAAAATGACGCACAAAGTATCATACAAATTTAAAATTTTTGTGAATCGATCAAAAAAAAAAAAAAGCCTCATTGCTTATGAAAAAGTACTTACTTGATATTAACAATTCCTAAAAATTCATAACAAGTCAAAAGTGACTCAAATTCTTCATTTGATTTTTTCTTGTACATTTGTAACCATGGTAATCTACTTTTCAACAAAATAACTCTTTATTGAAGTTTGACTCATTTTCTGGGACTTGACATTATCCCAATGTTTTTCGATAGAAGCATAAATGTTCATATATTTTTCTAAAATGGGTCTGGTTACTTATTTGAGGCATAAATGATGAAACGTTTAGTACACTTTAATGCTTTTGCATAGTTGTCAACTTACAAAGGGTTTTTTATACTACTAAACAACTACTACACTACCAAACCAAAGCTGGTGTATATTAGTGGTCAAGATTGACAGGTGGTCAAGATAGAGAGGTGGTCAAGTTACAGAGGTTTTCCTTCATTATATAAGATAGAACTAATTCCGTTCCTGACAAAAGCGGTTAACTCAGACATGTGGTCAACTTACAAAGATGGTCAACTTTACAGATTTTACTGTACTGCGAACAAATAGAATCCAAGGATAATCAGTTTAGTCTTCAGAACACCGGCAGGAGCAATTTAGAAGGGAAAACGTTTCTTTGGAAACGTATTTGTACTTGAGTAGAAAAAAGACCATCAGTTGTTGTTCCTCAACCAACAAATCTAAATTATTAGCCCATGTATTTGCAAATTGAAAATTTTATTTACTGTTTTGTACTAGCGGAATGAAAGTTATAGACGAAATATTTACCTTATGGGTGCTGCAGTAAAAGATAATTTAATTTCAGTCTAAGCACAATGGTAGTTTACGTAAAACAGCTTTAGGATGATGGTTATTGTTGAGACTACGCAGGAGGAAAAACTATTTCCCTTTCCGCGTTATGCTTTGCATATATATTTACTAAGGGGCCATTCATTATTTACTTAAGGATGATTTTGGCAATTTTTGACTCCACCTCCCCCATGTAAGGGTAAGTAAGATTTTTCACCCCCCCCCCCCCAACTTACGTAGATTCCTTTTCGTTTTTCAAAATAATAAAATAGTTAATCTTACATCACTGGAATCGTTATAAAATTCGCTATTATTGCATTAAAAAAAAAAAAAAAACTTTTTGTGCAAAGAAATGATTATTAAAAGAATCGAGACTGATTGTTTTTCCGACAAATATTTTTTGTTCATAATGCGATACTAATTTAAAATAAGACATTCCATATACAGTGCGATTCTTTATTAGATTTTACACTATTTATTCTCTGTAAAACAAATAAACATCTCACCCCAATACTTCTTCCAGAAGCAAATGAAATATGATCCCTGCGAAACCACTTGATCGTGGGATTTCTAATATAAAATATCGACTGGGAAAATATTACGTAAGAAAGGGTCTGACACCTCCCTCCCCTTCAAGTAAAAGAGTACGTATAGATTTTCACCCCCTCCCCCTCGGGACCCTTACGTAATTAATGAATGGCCCCAAATGTATAAATGCTATCTTATCTATCTAGCAATTGAATCCCTAGTAGCAATCCCATAGTGAAATCATTTTCTTAGAACTTAAACTACAATCAGGATGGAATGGGCTCAAGGATAATGAAAAAGCATTATTATTGTAGTTATTATTATTATTATTATTATTATTATTATTATTATCATTATTATTGTTGTTATCATCATTATCATCATTATTATTATTGTTATTATTATTATAATTATTAATTTTATTATTATTAGTATAAATGTCATTATAAATTTTATTATTATTAGTATAAATTTTATTATTAATTTCATCATTTTTATTATCAAAATTATTAAACTTGTGGCATCCTGATATAATATCCCATTCAACCAGTTTAAAACTTTTGCGTAGTGTGCTATATTTTTTCCATAGTATTGATGCTTTAAAAAATATTTTAAAAACATAAAAAAAAAAGCTTATGTCTTAAGCTGACAGCTTCTTTTCTCTCGCATATAAAAAGGCTTCTGGTTTCCTTGTAACTACAAAACATACATAACATTTTTTTTTTTGCAACTTGTGCTATCATACCTTTATCATTATTATTTTTTTCATTTTTTAATTTTTTGATAATTCATAAATAGTATCTCAGTATTAAGTGATCTAAAAAATGTACAGAAGCACTTTCACTACTTTGACTGAAACTGTTTTATTACTAACGTCAGTATTTCACATTAATACTGCTTGTTTATTTTTACATAATTCAGCGGTTCAATCAATGTTTTCAAATATTCAGTAAAGTCTTGTAAACTTCAGAAATTCTACATTCTTTACTATATTTCCTCTAAAGTTGTATCATTATCAAAAATGTCCTTGTTATTTAAGTAATGTTATTCATGGTCAGACTATCGCAACTCCAAAAATAGCAGGTTAATAATTACAGGTCATTACTGCATTGTCTGAAGAACATTGTTCATCACTGAGCTGTAACAAATTGCTTTTTTAACTAGTATGTTGTGGCCCCATCACGAAACTTTCTTCTATATCTTTCTTCCAATTCTGATCCCTCCCCATGCTTGACGAGGAAGCAATATTCCCAACAAAAACAAAATTACACATTCCAAAACTTGACGACCGTCTCAATTCCCGATTTATCTCAAAAGCAAAGCAAAAAATGAAAGTTGAAAATTATTTTAAAAGCCTTGCTTATAATAAAAATTTATTTGTCAACAAGCACAAGATGGCAACAGTTAAACAGTTTAAATCATCGCGATTTTCTGGTAATTTTTCGAACAGTTAAAATCATGTGAAATACGCAGATGGCAGTCTATTACGATTTATCTTTCTTCTTGTTGCAATTATAAAGCTATTTTTATTCACACACAAACACCAAAAAAAAAAAAAAACAGCGCCCCATGGAGCGATTGACGCCAAAATTGAACAACGCCTGTTTACATATGGATTCACATTTATTCCAAATTTTATCCAGAACGTAGCATTACTTCTTAAAATATGGCACTCACAATGAAAAAAAAAGAACGTTCGATTGCGCCTCCCCCCCCCCCCTTTCAGCTGGTAACGCCAAAATAGAATCAGCTCTTATACCCTTTAAGGGCTACTTGTCGATAAATTTTTGTTTGATTCCGTTCATTATTTCTTCAGATACAGCAGTCACAATTGACGACAAAAAACGTTCTATAGCTCAACCCCTGTTTCAGCAAAATTGACAGCAAAATTGAATCAGCACCTGAACCTGTTAGGGTCAACATTTGAACCAAATTTTGTTTGATTCCACCAGTTACTTTTTGGGGAATAGCAGGCACGCATAACTCAAGAAATATCCCATTGCTCCAACTAAAAATACTAGTCACATACACACGCACACACATTTTCCAAAAATGGTCGAAATGGACTCGGCACAACTCAAAACGTTTGAATCCTTCGAAATTCGAAAATTTGCACGAATCCAATACTTTCTTCTATATATTAGATATAGGAGAAAGTAAAAAAGAATCCTTTATTTATCAGTGTTATAACAGCGCGAGTCACAATCTTGGTAGGTACCAGGTAAACGTTTTTACGCTCTCTTGTAGAGTAATGATATGTGATTTCATGCAGTTTGGCTCTGAGGTACAGAATATTTAATCATGAAAACTCAAAACATTTTTTTTTTTTTTACATTTCAGGTGCAGAAGCTGGAGGAAGAACCGGAATCTTCTCTGGAGTCGGTAGTTCAATGAGCGGGGGAATGGGAGGCACGGGAGGATTCAGAAGTGTTGGAAGTGCTGGAATAGGTCATATGGGGGGATTCAATAGCGCTTTGGAAAGTGGAATAGGAATTATGGGGAGTCTAGGAAGTGAGATGCGTTTCGGTCTAAATGGAATAGGAAACGGTATGGGTGACCTGGGGTGGAGGAATACTATAAATGATATGGGTGGAAGCAAGGGACATGAAAGGGCGGGAAAAAGTGGTGAACTTGGTCTAGGAAATTCGGGTGGAATGAACGGAGTTGGAAGAATGGTTAGTGGAACAGGTGGAGGGATAAGTGGTGGAATATTTGGAGGTATGAAATCTAGCTTTGGAAACAATCTTAGTGGCGAATTACAAATATGATTTTTGAAAGAAGATAATTTTTTTAGCCTTTTTTTAACGTTCAGATACACTCTGCTATCATTGCAAAAAAACTCCCTCGTTTTTTCTGTTTTAAACTGTAAAGCATGTTTTAGGTACGTGATGTTGTAAGCAAAATACGGTCTTTTAGACAGTAGTTTTCGTGTATTCAAATCAATCCTTCTTACTCGAGGATTTTTTTATTTATTAACTAATATATTTTCTGTCCTTCCTTGCAACTTTTCATTCGATAAGTATCCATTTATTAAAGTTCGTTTTATTGTTATTATTATTTTTCAAACTTTTTTAATGCTTAACGAATGATTTTATTTTATTAAGGAATTTAATGTAAAGTAATTTCCCTGTCAATTGCAAATTTTTTAAACGCAGGAAGAAGTTGAGAGAATTGGGATGGGCAACAACTGAATTATTGCCGAAATAAAATGAGAAGAATTGTTTTCAGATCTTCCGGTGGCTGGGGCAGCTTTAGACTCTTGATAGATGCTACATTTATTGTACAACCAAGAAGTATTTTTTTTTATATATTTTCCCTCATCATAAATGCGCTCTCCTATTCGTCCCAACTCGGTCCTAATTCTTAGGACAGCCAAGACAGCCAAGGGTATCAGTGTAAATTTAGAAATATATTTGTACTTAGAAACTTTGACAATCCACAAAAGAAGTATTAATGCATACTAAATACCGCTAAAGAAGCAGGTGTTTTTTCTCGGAAATCTACGAGTGAAAAAAAAAAAAAAAAAAAAACCAGCTGATTTTTAAAAACCTCTCTCAATAAACTTCAATGTAATTTTTTGAATTGTATTCCATTTTCTATTTATAAAATGTTATTGATGACTAATGGCATGACTCATTTTTGAAATTTTTTATGGACATTTAACATTAACGTATTTGCGCATAATAAGGACTTTTAAAGAAGCAGACGTTTTTTCTCGGAAACCTATGAGTGAAAAATAAATCCCAGTTGATTATTGAAAATCTCATTATCTTAATTTCAATGTATTTTTTAAAATTGTACTCCATTGTCTGTTAATAAAATGTTATTGATCACAATTGTCTCATGACTGAGTTTTTGACACAAATTTAACATTAATGGAAAATTTAAAAATAAAATTTGAATGTTTGTCGATCGGTCTGTACCCAAACTAATAATTTTTGAGGTTCAGTCATATTCAAAGAGAGTTTGGTTCGAAAGATCTTGACCAGAACACTTCACATTCGTGTTTAGTTTTTTGATCCGAGAAATTTTAAAGTGTTTATCAAAATTCAACTTTAACTTCAACGGAGAAATTTCAAGCATGTATACCTAAGTCCTGATTCAATTGGTGGAGTTTCACCAATTAAAACTCATTACGAGGGATATTAGCCGTCGAATAAAAGATAATTCTTTAACTTGACTGTTTTTAAATATTATTATTATTTTTTTTAAATTAAAGAAATATAAACATTAGCAGCAACGAAAGAAATTTTAATTTTTTCCTAAAAAGCCTATAACACCAAAATTAGTTTATTATCACCAAAAAGTCGAGTTACAGATAATATGAAAGTTTCTTTAGTTTTTTCGTTTTTAGAATTCGACAGAATGGAATTAAAAAACAGATAGTTTAAAAAATGTGACTTAAAATCAATTTTCATAAAATTTGCGTTATGACCAAAATTATTTTAATTCTATTTTATGGTACGTTTGCTTTCTTAACGTCAGTAATATTTTATTTGGCACGTTAAGAAGAAAATGTTAAATACATCATTAACTAATTTAAACAATTTTACTAAAGAAAAGTTAACATACTACATTTTTGTCTTACTTTTATTTTGCTTAAACTTTTCATTAAATGTTTGTTTTCCCTCTTTTTTTTTAATCATAACTGACTTAACATTAAGGAATTTCTTTAACGATTTTTTAGAATTTGTTAGTTTTGGAAAATATTAGTTGCACCAGAATATTCTATCAGTTCTAGAAGAACGACGTTTTGTAGATTTTCTTACATTTCATATTTATTTAGTGTGCGAGACAATTTCCATCGTTACAAACAAATTCTTGCCAGCGTGATGGGAATTTGTTAATCCCATTTTTCAAAAATGCCTCATCTTTGGAATCGAAGCACTGAATAAGTGGTGTTTGACATCCTCTTTATTTTTAAATTTTTTCTTTACTAACAAATTTTGTAAAGACAGAAACACATTAAAATCGAAGACTATAAGGTCGGGGGCGGATTAAGGTGGGTTAGAATTTCTTCTCCAGCTAAGTTAGTCTGTTTTCTAGTGAGTCGCTAAAGTTACCAATGGTCTGAACTAGTAATACAGTATGAAAGTTGCCTTTTGAACATTGCCGGTCTGTTACCATATTCCTCAGACCTTGCACACTAAATATTACATAGTTTACTGATGGTTACGAACATTGTCCTTCACCACAACGACCTTGGCTTGAATCGGGCACACGAATAAGCTCACTAACTTTCTCATGCTACATGGCAATCATCATGCTAAGGATAAAAGAGTAATGACCTCTGATTTATATTTTTTCCCTCTTCTGCAATTTCCTTTGGGTAGGAAAAAAATACGAAACTGAGCAAGATATTAAATTACCGCTACTAGAGTGCTTTATCTCGTAAGGAAATTTTTTTTGCAAAATAGAATCTGCGAATTGCTCTCATGCTGGGACTACACTACACTCCATGGTCTCCCGTATCCAAGGCCGTATGCAAGGGGATGGCTTATAGAATTCAAACCCCCCCTCCGAAATTTTTCATCCAAAAAATGCTTTCCATTATTTATTTATTTATATTTTAGTGACAAAAATATTATTGTTGTTATTATTATTTCAATATTATTTGTGAAATGAAATTAGTCTGATTGAAAAATTGTACAAACTCATTGTGTATCTATGGTAGTTATTGAAAAAAATCATTTATTATGTAACAATATGGCGTTTCGTAAGAACATCCCCTCACTCCATTTAGATAATCTATTGTAACAAAAATCATTAGAATACACGTGAAAACCAAATTTTATAGACTTTCAAAAAATTTGTTTGGTAAAACCCCCTCCGAAACAGAAGTTTGGTTACGGCCCTGCCCGTATCAACCACTATGTTTAATTTAACCTGTTGGATAGGGCCATCCAACCATTTCATTTTCATCCTGACCAGGAGCCGATACACCAATCACTTCCAGAGGTATTCATTTGTCTTGGTAATTTGGAGGACTTTGTAACCACGAACACATTTAACGTGCTCCAGTCACCATTAAGCTTCGTCGGCAGGCATTGAACACGGAAATCTCCAGTTACGAGTCCGATTAGGCCACGACGACCTCATCACTCTATCAAGAATTAATAAGCTACTATAAAAACTATATTGAATGAGTGTTGTTAAATGTGACAAAAATGTGGCTTAATATGTATAGCCTGGAGCAAAGGAGGATCAGAGGGGACATGATTCAGTTGTTCAAATTTATCAAAATGAATGATGTTAATGGATTGCATTTTTGCACCGAAAGCAGGACGAGGGGTCATATTTTTAAGCTCAGGCCAAACTGGAAATACGGAAAAACTACTACTTTATTACGGTTGTGTTCACTTGGAACAGCTTACCGGAAGAGGTGGTAATGAGCAAGGGGGTGGATAGCTTAAGAGGGCCAATGATCTTCATTGGGACTAATAAATTGACTAGGGTAATTGCTGGTCCTAGTACCAGCCAAGCTGGGCCAAGAGCCTGTTGCTGGTCGTTACATTTGTATTTGTATTTATATTTGTAAAAATCAGGGCTGCGGAGTCGAATGGATAAATGATAGACCCCGGCTCTAACTCCGACACCTGAAGTTTTAGAATATTTGACTGCGACTCCGACTCCTTCACCCCAAAATCATTCTAACTCCGATTCTTACTCAGTAACCTTGCTGGAGTTTAGAACTCGAAGGAGAAATCAATTTCTTCTACTCTTGGAATTATAAAGCTTTCGACTCCCGACTCCGAATCCTTTATCGCAAAATCAGTCCAACTCCAACGGTAAACTGGCCACGGTATACACAGCACTATGTTCTTCATAAGAAAACAAAATTTTCTAGTAGACCTAATATACTTATAAAACAATTACAATGCGATATAAAATTCTGATAAGCGTACTTTCTGAGCAAAAACTGCTGAAACTTCGAAATATCATGTACAGATAATAACAGCTATATCATAAGTAGCTCCTTCATAAGAGCTTTATCATAAAGAGCTATAATTGAAAGCAGCTACTATGAGCAGCTTATGGTCCAAAATCCATCCACTAAAAGATTATTTTTGACGGATTTATATATGTTTGACAATTCTATAGATTTCTCAACGTTAAAAATCCATTTCCTTCAATGTAAAAAAGAGAAATTCGAAAGAATGGGTTAATTACAATCACAATTACATTTTCCAACGTCAAATGAAGCTTCAATATGAAAGGGAAAATTAAAAACTTAGTGGAAGCATATTCAAAAGCAATTTAAATTGAAGGGAAAAAGTTTTTCCCTTAAAAAACAGCAATTACCCTTATTTCACTCCCTTAGATAAATCATCAGCCATTCTTAGTTTGTCATTTAAAATCGCTATCACTTAGAAAAATAAAACAGAAATGCTGAAAATGCGACCGAAGAGATTTAATACACGTGAAGATGAAATGGAATACCTTAAGAAACGAGTTTAGCCTTGGGGGGACTTTTCGATTTCGACTTTCATAACATTTTAAAACAAGATGTTTCTGGGGCAGAAATAGTTTACTGCTTTCAAACCAAAAAGACGTATTCTTTTCAATTATGAAATCGGCCGACTTCCGGATCAACAAAGAATCCTTGACAATAGCACGGATGTTGCCGTGAAATTGTTTTAACCACTAACTATCATCATCAAGACGTATGTCTCAAAACATGAAACGCATCGTTAAGCTAATTTCGGCTAAAAAGCGTAAAGATTGAAAAATAATAAAAGCCATTTTGCACTTCTGGTTGTCCACTTCGAGAAAATAATAACAATCTTTGTCTTAGAGGTTAATAAAAATGGTTTCGGAATTCGAGCGTTTTTTTCTCTTGCTGTTACATCATTCGTACGTCATCATCAAGCAAAAGTATATATATGTAGTGGAAACTCTGCTAGTCAGCAATCAACAACTGGACGCATTCTGTCATCGTCTACAAGAAACTTCAAAGATTTTACAACGATGTACCTCACGAAAGTAAGTATTCTACAAACTTACAAAGATATAAATTAACTTACAAAAGGTAATCGCAAGTTCTATTTATGTATAGGCTTACCATATATTTTTGAGTCCATACCTTTAAAAAAAACCTTACCGCATGAAAGTACTGAAATTATTTCAATGCTTAGCAAATGTTAAATTTTAGGAACCAAAAGTTTACCTCTTTCTGCCGACCAAATGTTCTTTATATCTGAAAAAACTCTCTGGAGCAAATATTCCAAGCTACCACATTAGAAACTCAATAATTTTGCAGATATTGATGCATCAGTTTTTAGGAATACCTTTAAAATTGTGTGCCTCTTCAATTGTATCTGGTACTGAGGTATTTTATCAGAACTTAAACAAAACCCAGCTTTTGATCTTTAACTTATCTGGTTCAATTTTTAGGTTCATAACTTGAAAAACAAAATCCTTCCGTTGATAAGTACACTCTTAAAATGACGCACATTTTTGTCACCCTAAGCCAACCCCAAGCCAATACTAAAAACACAGGTCAGTCGGGGCTAATCCCAGACGTATGGTAAACGTAATTATGTCTACATGTAAAAACCAAAAACCCAAAAGAAATAGCTGATGGTTTCTCCTGTTTCTTACATCTAATAAAGATAGTTGCTTACAGTTAGCTTTTTTTTTCATTTCCTTATGATCTTTAATATTCGAATGCTGCATTTTCAATCAAGAGACGTATTTTTTGTTTACTAATTTTGAGTTAAGTGACGATTTAAGAACTTTAATTGAACGTGTGTATAAAATTATTTATCAATTTTACTGGTGAAAAAAGCCGGTTTGCGTTGCGACAACGATTACTGGCGCTATGCCAATCTAAGAATTTCTCCTGTTTCACCAACAAACATAAAAAACCTCGTCCAAGGTTAAGAGACCTAAGCTACACAATTCTAAAAATCATATTTTCGGGAAATACGGGTAATCCATTTTCGCCTATTTAAATGATTTGCCTTAACAAATGTACTTAAACAAGAAAGCGTGTAATATTAGTTTACGCTCGACCTGAAAATGCAGTCTATATTTAAGTAAGAAATATAAATAGTTTTACACTAAAAAATTTAAATCTGAGCAAGATCGTTAAAAAAAGGACAGAATTTCAAAAGAGAAAAAATGCCAACATGTGTTGCAGGGGCTACAAGCAATCTGCTTTTCCAAGTAAAAATGTTTAAGCTTAGCTTTACATTCATAAATATCACACTTCTTTACAACTTTACTAATAGTAAAGCTCAAAGTCTCTCTGGCTGGATGTCTGCCCTGCATGTCTGGATCTCAGTGACGCGCATAGCGCCTAGACCGTTCGGCCGATTTTCATGAAATTTGGCACAAAGTTAGCTTGTAGCATGGGGATGTGCAACTCGAAACAATTTTTCAAAAATTCGATTTTGTTCTTTTTCTATTCCAATTTTAAGAACATTTTCCCGAGAAAATTATCATTAGATAGACGAGTAAATTACCAAGTTATCTTAACGTGGAACCGTAACATATGGGCAAGCCAATTGGCGAGAAGTTCACCATACATTATTTGCAAATATACAGGCGAACCAAAAGACCTTTTAATTTTCTACTACGGGCAAAGGCGTGCAGGTACCACTATTTCTTAATAAAAGGGCTCTTTAAAATTACAAAAGCATCAGTATTTTTTTGCTAATTTATGTTCTTTTAGGTTTGTTTGAAGTTTGAAAAGAGTTTATATTTTTGATGATTTCAATTTTCAGGCCCTACTGGCGGTCACATTTTTGGTCGGATATGCCACAGCTTGTGGAAATGGACCATGTGTTGGCGCAGGAGGAGATGGCGGTTATGGATCGGCAGGTGGACTTGGTGGAGGAGCCGCAGGACATAGAGGAGCCGGATCTATGGGAGGATTCGGAATGGGAGGCCACGGACCACATGGAGGATTTGGTGGTGCCGGAGGTTATGGAGGATCAGCAGTTCATGGAGGAAGCTCAGGAATGGGACTCCATGGAGGATTTGGTGCTGGAACTGGAGGATTCGGCTCTGGAATTGGAGGACCTGCTGCTGGATTTGGAGCTGGTTTAGGAGGTTATGGAGCTGGAGAAGATATTTTTGTAAGTGCTTTTCTGAAGATTGGTTAACATTATACTTAAGTTTAATCATGCAATACTTGAACTGGTTTTGTGAAAAATATCGACTAATAAGTCAAAAGTTATTTTTGCTATTGTAAAAGGAAAAAGGTTCTGCTATCATTTTAAATATTAATTGAGACTTACCTATAATCGGTGCTGTATTTATTCATTTAAGATAAAGCACATTTGAGTTTTGAAATTTTGTACAATGAGTCAAGTGCATACGGGGGGAAAGGGATCGCAAAAGTAAAATATTTCATTTCATTTACTTATTCAGTCATTTATTAAACGAGTTTCGTATTCATTTATTAATTAACTTTATTGCACTTCTTCATTTAATAATTCAGTAAGTTATTCATTCATTCACTTATTTTTATGTTCATTCGCTATTCTATTTACTTATTGGTTCAAATTTACTTCCAAAAATTTTAAATAATGTTTCAATGAAATTTTAATTATTAAATGGAATATTCTTTCTTGTGTACTGTCAGTTCCAAAACAAATTCATACTTTGTCCATTTTTTAAAAAAGTTAGTTATCTTAAGCATTTCACTTTGCCCTACATTCTTCTACATAAATAATTCTCTGTGTTGAGATTCCTGTGTTGTCTTGCCTTCTGTTTTTATTTTAATTAAATTGCATTAAAAATGTGTTTACTCCTTTGCCAACATGATGCCACCTAAATAGAAAGTTTTACAGCTGTGACAGCTTTCCAAATGCTATTTTATTCTTTAATAATTAATTGTTTGTCTATTGATTTGGAACTAGATTTTGAAAATAGGACCATTGTTTACTAGCTATTGTCCACCAACACATGCTAGTAGCACCAACACTAGCTCCGCCAACACTAGCTAGTGTACAGCTCTCACTGACGGTCACATTCATCAGTCCAGTTAAATCTCAATCAGACACCTGAGCAGCGGATTCAAGCCTTCTGATCGGTTGCAAAATGCTTCTATTAGAGTTTCGGCAACTACAATGTGGCTGGCGAAGCAATGTGGCTGGCGAATATGGCCGTGAATAGTACGAAATAAATAACGACTTAATTGTTCACTGATAGATAATTATCTAGAACTCCTATTTAAGATTCTCAGAAAAAACACCACGTTTAAAATGAGACTTAACAGATTATTTTTTCAGCTGTAGCAGTGTGTGTTCATGGAGAGAGTATAGTTTTTCTGCAACTATATTTATTTATTCGTTTGTTTGTTTATTTTTGCCTACATTTTTAACGTATATTTGAATTTTTTACACTGTAACGTTCCTGGAAATTAATATGCTGCTAAATTATAGGGGGTATTAAAATACAACCAGGAATCTTTCTGAATGATTTATAAAAAAATTTTGAAAAAAAAATAGAACCAACTTCAAAATTGCTCTAAAAAGTGAAAAATAATTTTATTCTTTGAACACCATCGATAATGCTTTTAAACATAATTTTTGAAGTTGGCGCAAAAGCAAAACGTAAAATCCAGTGTAACCATGCTTCGTTCATATTTTTTTTTTTTTTTTAGAAAAGTATCCAAAGTTACGAACGAAACATTTATATCGCTATTCAAATATGCTGTCATTAATGCATAATGTATGTGATAGTGAAGAAACTGGTCCTGGTTAAATTTATAGTTGTATTTGAGTTATGGCTGTGAATGATTTTATCTATCGTTTTTGCGCCAACTTCAAAAATTATGTTTAAAAGCATTATGGATGGTGTTTAAAGAATAAAATTATTTTTCACTTTTTAGAGCAATTTTGAAGTTGGTTCTATTTTTTTTTTCAAAATTTTTTTATTTCATTCTTTTTAGTGTAAATGTAGGTATTTCAGAAATAATAGGAAGTTACCATCACGAAACTTCACATTTTTTTCTTAAAAATATTCCATACTAAAAAAAAACTATTGACACGCGTTAAACTTTAAGCGATTGGCACTAAAAACTTATCTTTGTTCTTCTCTGGAAATCATGCGCAGTTAATTTAATTATAACCATTTAAGTATTACGTTTTTCCTAACTGATTTATATTCCACAGCATCTAAGTTGCTCATGATGCAATCCTGTATTTTCTTACTTAGATCATCTGTTATCGGCATAGATGATAACGCAGATCCTAATCACTGCATCACCTCGCTTCCAGGTTAGGTTTACCCCTACTATGGAGCAATAGCACTGAAGAAAGGAAGATTTTGATAATTCACATAGGGTTACTATAAATCAGCAGGGTTACTAAAATAAAATTATTTACGCCAAAAATGAGCTGACAGCGCCAGATTCCCCATTATCGAAATATCCCTTGAAGAAATTTGATGCTTGCTTCAGAGAAGCCTTTATTCAAAATTATCATTACAATTACTATTATATGGCACCAAACTTTTATAACAATGAGTTTCATATTGTCGCGTAGATGAAGGTAGCGAAGACAATGTGAAAGCCAAATGAAGCGAATACTCGTTAGTCTCAACTCGAGATCTTGATTCAGAGCCACGAATGAACGTTACATCTCCTTATATACAACTTGAGAAAGTGCTGGAACTTTCCAGACTTGGAAAGATACAGAAATTAATAGAAGATTCGAGAAAATACGGGAAACAGTAGAAACGAAATTTTAGTAAAATTCACTTTGTCCTAGACGGGATTTGAACCCGGTTCGCTCGTGTGGGAGGCGACAATTCTACCACTGAGCCACCGTTATCCACGGATGAAAAGTGCGAACTTCGCTACAATATCCTTTTAATATTTAATAGGGAAATTGCATAAAATTTACTGTTTTTTGCCCATAACTTTTTTTCTAAAGAACAAATATGGTCAAACAAAGTAATGGGACCTAAGTTGAGCCATCCCCTATCCATTAAAAAAAGAATCATCAAAATCGGTTCACTAGGTGAGACGCTATGAGTGGACAAACAAAAAAAAAAAAACATACATACGGTATGAATTGATAACCGCCTCCTTTTTGAAGTCGGTTAAAAATCTTTTCCAATAACAGCTAGTCACGTTTCCTGAATAAATCCAGAAGCTTCAAAGAATTTTTTTTTTTTTTGTAGTAAAATATTGGCATTCTTCTTGGTTTAAAACAACAGCTTCTAAAGCAAATGTGGCCAAGGCAGAATTGCAAGAAAATACCAACAATCCCATTTGCTTGCGAATCATGAAAAGCTACAATATCCAGAGCTCGCATTTTGCTCTTGTTCAGGGCTCAGGCAATTTGAAAGGGTCGTAACTGCGTCGAAGGCAAAACACCCAATAAAGAAGATGATCATATTTTTATGCTGGTAGCCAAAAATGTTTTTCACAACGGTGTGAAATCTGCATAAATGAAATTTGCTCAGGAAAACTTTCGCAGAACAGTTTGCTTTTCACAGAAAATTGACGTAAACCCCTGAAATCCCCGAGCGTTGTCTCGAAATAATCTATGGCGTTCCGGAATGTTTTTAGTGTATAAAATTGAATTTTTATTCCTTACTCTTACAAACTAGGTAATTGTACATTTTCTAAAATCTTTTCTGCTAAGACTTCAATTGCTAAGTAACTCAAGATCCATCCCTTCTTTAGAGTGTTCCAACACCCTTCAAGATGGGCTACCAAAGCGTAGATGAGCAAGGCAATGTCAATTTCAGAACAGAAAGTGGAGATGGTAGTGGGTCCGTCTCCGGTTCTTATGGTTACAAGGATGGTCAAGGACTGTACAGACAAGTAGATTACGTTGCTGACCAGGATGGATTCAAAGCATCTGTTAAAACCAACGAGCCAGGCACCGATGGCAAAGAAAACCCCGCCGATGTGCAGATGCAAGTTGAACAAGCACCAGCCGCTGTTCTGAAGAAGTGGGCTTCAGCTGGACAAACATCAAGACGTTCTGCAGGTAAGATGGCGAATATATATTAGTGCTTCTAATAATGATCTGCAGATATTTCCTGCAACAGCATTTTTTGGTGCAGTATGAGTGGAAGTTCCTCAATATCAATGTGCGGGTAAATGTATCAGTAGGAAACCACTTCAAAAAAAAAAAAAAAAAAAAAAGGAAAAAAAATACCGAGTTAAGAAAGAAAAAAAGAAAGTAATTTCGTTCCAAAACTGGTACACAGAATTTGAAATGGAACATTTCTTGTTAATCCTGATTCTGTTTTTTGAAGTCAACTTTTTAACCAGAAGCTGAATGAAGTCAGCTTGCTCGGGCACCAGACACCTATGGTGTTAGAAAAAAAAAAGTGAGGAAAGAATACTTTCTCTGCAACCGTAGAAATTAAAGAAACATTATTCACATTGCGTTTCTATTAATAGCTGCTGTGTAAAACAATGCAGTAGTTTTTACAATAACCTTCGTTGTATAATTTCGATCACTACGATTAAAACCTTAGATGATTGCAAATATTTAGTTTAATGAGTGATTTTTTACTTTGATTGCGCGTTGTTTTAGTATTTAAAATTTTTGAAGGCCTACTGATAAGTTCTACGCGTATTTAAACTATTCTCAAACTGCTGATTAAACGATTTTAAAAATAAAAAATATATTTTATTTCTATTGTCATAGGAGCTGCAGCTTATGGCATGGGTATTGGAAACATGGGAGGTCTTGGTGGTGGAGCTCTCGGTGGAATTCAAGGAATTCATGGAGGACTTGGTGCTCAGGGAGGAGTTGGAGCACATGGAGGAATTGGAGCTTATGGAGGACTTGGTGCTCATGGAGGAGTTGGAGCACATGGAGGAATTGGAGCTTATGGAGGAGCATCTGGAGCATATGGAGGAGCTGGTGGTCATGGCGGTGCTAGTGGACTCGGAGGTGGTGCTTATGGAGGAGCCGGAGCTAATGGTGGTGCTGGTGAACACGGAGGTAGTGCTTACCATGGTGCTAGTGGACTCGGAGGTGGTGCTTATGGAGGAGCCGGTGCTCATGGTGGTGCTAGTGGACACGGAGGTAGTGCTTACCATGGTGCTAGTGGACTCGGAGGTGGTGCTTATGGAGGAGCCGGTGCCCATGGTGGTGCTAGTGGACTCGGAGGTGGTGCTTATGGAGGAGCCGGTGCTCATGGAGTTGCTAGTGGACTCGGAGGTGGTGCTTACCACGGTGCTAGTAGCATGGGAAGTGGTGCTCATAGTGGCCTTGGTGCCTATGGTGGAGCTTCTTCCGGTCATGGAGCAGGAAGTCCATTTGGTGCATTTGGACCAAGTAGAATCACAAGCAACAGCAAGAAAAGTGGCCGATGATTCCGTACTGATGCTATTTCTGATTCAATTTTACAAAGCTTTTTGCTTTCTGGGAACTGTTTTGGTAAATTTTCGTTTGCCCTCTCAGCAGTGAAATTCTCTATCTATACTTAAACATAATTATGACACAGTTATAAGCAAAAAAATTCGTAACTCTAAAATTCCATCTAACATCGTAGTTTTTCAAGAGACATGAGGGGAAAAAAACAGTTCTTCAATTTCATGTTTGAAAGTATTTGAATTGTTTTTCTCTATGTTTCAGAATCTTTTTCACGTTTAGTTGCAATTACTTTGTTTTAGATTTCAAAGATTCAGAATTTAAAATTAAAAATACGAGTCCAAGAGAGAATTTCACTTGATGGCAAACAGAAATAAGCAAGTGCTTATTTGAAATAATTTCAGGGAACAAACTTATCTTATCAGGGAATTTATGTGGTTTACAACACTAGGTGAAGGTGTTTCTTACGTTTGCAGGCAATGTGATTGTTATTCGCTTCCTAGTAGTCTATCTATAGACGATGAACGTTCTTTCATCAATGATTAATTTCGCTTCATTGTACTGTTTTTGTGTTTTGTTGTATTCGTGCCAATAAAAGCAATTTTGTCAAGTAAATGGTTGCAATTTTCTTTGTCGATTTAGTTTATAAAACAGAAAAATAATTTAATTGAATTAAGTTAATAACTTGAAAATCTTTTGTTGTAATAAAAACTGGGTGAAGTTTTTTTGGAGGGGGGGGGGGAGGTTATAAATATAAAGTTTGAGAATGATCAGTAATGTTATAGTTTTTAGGATTATTATTAGGGGGGGGTGGGAAAAAATTAATAAATATTTTCCTACAGATACCAGAGAGCTACTTATTTAAAAATTTTCAATGCAGTGTCTAAATATATTTTATTTAATGTTATCCAAATACGCAGTTACGATCTTTTTGAAAAGTAATATCGATTTCTAAACAAAATTGGTCTGAATTTTAGTGAATTTTATTTGTCACAGTTAATTTGCATTATACAATAAGGTTATTTGTAATTTGTTACAAACCATCACTTCAATGATCGTTTTAGTTGCACAGCTGTACTTAACAATGGCGTAATTCAAAATACATGATTTTAAAAAGATGTCAAAATTCAAGAAAAGCAAAAACTGAAAGAAAAAAAAGAAAAGAAAAGCATTTTTTTCGGTTAAAAAAAAAAAAAAAAAAAACGCGTAAACTGATGTTCTTCGAAGATAAGTTACAGAGGTAATACATTCCTTGCAATCTTATTTTATTTTTGTTCGCGAAGGTACCAAAATACAGTAACATTAACTTAGACCAGTGTTCCTTAATTTCTTCCATAAGTGCAAGAGGAACCCTTTTAAATGACCACTTGTCTACTAAAACCCCTGATTTTCTGCAACAGTATGGATTGAATGTAGTCTTCTAAAACTGGTTTACATGCAATAAAAATAAAAAGTATTTCATATAATATTTATTTTCTTTAAAAAGTAACTTCAGAAACATGCACAAAATAACTTAAACAACTAGTTCAAACAATATTTTAAAGTTTAAATTTTAGAAAAATAAGTAGTTCTTTTTTTTTTATATTGCAAATAAGCTCAATTATAATATTGAAGGATGAAACTTCAATTCTCATGTCAGATTTTGCATATTGATCCTGTTGCGATATTTATTTCTGTTAACTCAAAAGTGGAGAACCGTGATTAACACATATAGTTAAAAATAGTAATGCTTCCAATATCGCTTTTCGTAGCATTTGCGAATATGCAGCTTTTACACTGCACCAAAATTCCTATGACGACATTAATTTAAATAAATGTTGCAAGGATAAATAAGATGCAATTTCAAAATAAGTTTCATATTCTTGTACTGAAAGAATCGAATTTCGTACGCTAAAAATAGATTTTTTTTTCCTAAAATTTCCTTTGATATTTTTCCAAAGATTATTCGGAGAATGCTGATTAAAAGTTTCACTCAAATTCTATTCTTTATCAATTTTCTCAGTGACAAATTTGAATTATAAGGAAGATAAACTTTACCTTGTGTTATCTCTCTGAAATCTTAAGCGTGCGGAAAACCCAATTTAAGAAATGCTGACTTAAACAATGGATAGATTGTCTGCAGAAGTAATATAATTTAGTTAGAAAGTAAACTGCAGTGCTAATACAACACCTAATTACACATTAACTGAGATGCCAACTCAGAAAAACATCTTTCAGTAGCAAGGAAGCCGATTTTCTGTAAGCAAGTACACTGTAAAAAATATGTGTAACCTTACTGTCTGTATAAAATCTGTGGCAGCATAGCCACCGATGGATTAACTTAACTTAACTGATATGGCCGTGGTAGCCCGATCGGTAGAGTGTCGGATTCGGCGACGGAGGGTCCTGAGTTCGAACCTCGATGGTCGAAGATCCACCGTCATCATTAAAGGAGACTGGGTGACGTTAAATATTGTTACAACTTCTGTAAATAGTAATTATTGTAGTAACGTACCCTGTAAATAGTTTCCCGTAATGAATATACAGCCCCTATACATTCGACTGAAGTATACGATCCCCTATTTTTCATTAATAAAATTTGCGAAGGAAGAGAAATAAAATAACGGTCTACGATTTTCGAGAAGCATTTGGAATCTTGTGGAATATTTGAGAGCTTTCTTTTCGGTGTGTATAAAAGCAGTTAAGCAGGATAAAAAAGTTTAGTTTCGATCTAGAATTTGTACTGAGATTGTATTAGCTCTGTTTATTGCGAGGCATTTCGCTGTGTTGTTTTTCGTATTTGGAAGTAAATACGTGTGTAACCGTTGAGTTTACGGTGTTGTGTGATATTTGCTTAATTGCTGATGATTAATTTAGCAGTTGTTGACGATCTTTCCTGTACATAGTGTAAATAAAGCTCCTTTGTTTTTTTAAGAACTGTGTCGTCCTTTCAAGAAAGTTGGAAGTCGCACCGGATCCGTTACAATATGCTCGTGGTCTCAATGTCCTCCAAGTGAAACGATACCTCTGGGGGTGCTAGCACCAGGTAGCTATTAGCTCCCGGTCTAGTTCTAAATTCTCATTAACTGTTCGATCCGGTGATGTTGCTGCCATCTATCGGTATAAAAAATAATGGAGGCAAGGCACTTAGTCAGCAGTCCTCGACATAAATACAGTTGTAGTCAGTTGTGACTCGGAATCGAAAATTAACTGATATAATTGGTGACTGGTGTGAAGATACACATCACTTATTGAAGGTTACACCATGGTAATGTAACTATAGCATAACGTTTTGCTAATTTCTGTGTAAGGTACAGTATTCTGTAAGCATACAGAGAAACTAAATAAAAGAAGATGAAATAAGCTTTTTGCTACAATATGATTAAATTGAAAAAACTACGTAAATAAAGCACAAATAATACGAAAATACAGCATATAGCTATTTCAAGGCTACAATGGAGCCTCTTCGTCAGTGCAAAGTTTTCTGAATGGATGAAGAGGCTCCATACAATGTAAATAAATGCGCGTAATGCAGGGTTTGCAAACACCAGTAAAACATATTTTTGACAAAAATCTCATTAACGTTAATAATAGTTATCGATAATACAAGATATGAGTATTCTGAAATATTGATGTTCAATAACAACCAGCTTTTTACATAAAATGACACATATTGCTTAGTCGATTACGTGAAACTAAAGCATCAACACTTAATAAATATACCAGTAAGCATTAATTTAATACTAAATCATCATATTACAATTAAAATTTAGTTAAAATCATTAAAAGCAAGCTTTTTTGGTTCAACTCTATTTCATTTGAAGAAATCCAAACAATCTTAATTTATGAGTTCTTTAAACTAAAGAGGAAGGAAAAAGAGAGTTATTATAATTCAAAAACTCATCTATGTGAAGGGAAAAAGTAAAACAAAATTTTATCGCACAACTTAAATTGCCAAAATATGAGACTGGTAATGATAAACTTACACTACAATTAATTAAACATTCCTTAAGAAATAAATTTCATATCGTCGCCTCAGAGCAATACTATGACAATTAATCCCAGTAATAACACTAAGATTTCCTACTGTTGCTCTGAGGCGACGATATGTTGAGAAGAGTTTAGAACGTTCGCTGTAAAAAATAAAAAGGCAGACGATAAATAAAGGTTATGTCCGAATAGAGCAACCGATAAACCCGGTTGATTGTTTTGAAGACGTCAATCCCACTGAAACAAATATTAAAATGTTATTTATTAACGCACATTAAAAATGGCAACAGAAAGAAATTCGCAACTCTGGCGCTCGAATACGCCATCTTGCGGTGATATGAAAAATTAATGAAAAGGGTGAAAGGAATTGCGTTCCACGTGTGTCTGTTGGTAAACATATGCAGTTTGTTATGAGTATTTATTAACGCATTCTATGTGTCATAGATTGCTTTTAGCAACAGAAATTGTTTCGTCCCTTAATGGTATTTTTGAGCTTCTCAAAATACTGTTAGTTTTCATTATTTTCCTCTAAAAAGTGAGTTGATTGTCGTAAACGGCGAAAGCGTAAGCACAAGAAAACTCTGGATGAACAAACTTCGCATTTTCAGGAAATTAACAACAAATATGCTCGTCTGCTCGAAGCATTTTTTTTTTTTTTTGAAAGAGGATAACGTTATACCAGGTAAAACATTTTACTGTTTTGTGCGAATTTGTAAGAATATGAGTTTTTTTTTTTTTTTAAATTTTAAACTCGAAAGAAGGATTTGATAACATGAGCAGAAGAATTAGGCTTTCAATTCCGCCTAGTTTAAAAATAATTAATTTAACTAACCTTATTTCACTGCAGCATCCAGTTGGAATCGGCTGTATGCAAAATATTTTCTTGAACATATTATCGTAGAACGAAATAAAAAATGTTTATTTCGTTCGTATAAATATTGGAAATATTACACAATTCGATAGTTTAAAGAAATAATGGAAGATCAATTAAAAAGAAATCTACCACGATATATCTGTGAGAATTTTATTGATGATTTGCATAGCATGACAGCATGAAATCATAATTCAGAAATTAGAAACATACAAAACAGAAAAAAAAATAAAATTAACTGATTCGGCATAGAAATAACTCAGCTATAAATGTAAAACAATTAGCACTAGCCAAACAAGTATCATTTTCCTCATTAAATACACCGCCAGCTAAGTCAATTCCAGCCGAGGACTGCAGTTTCATGCTTATTAGCCCTCATAGAGCGGGAACTTACTGAATATTGCCTTGCCTTTAATATTCCAGTTGAACCGAACCATTGCATCGGTCACTCGTTTGGTCAGTGCTAACTCTGTATTAGCTACCAGTTTGTTTGGCACTCTGGCTTCCTCAAGAGGTTTTCCACCTCCAGCTCAGTCATAGTGGTTGAGTGCTAATAAGCACGAAACTGCAGTCCTCGACTGGAATTGACTGAGCTGACGCAGTACTTCATGTATTTCTGCCTTAGCCCTGGCTATAGAGCGGTAACTTACTGAATATCATCTTCCTCTTTTGTTAATCAATCGCAATATTATAATTAAATTTTCCAGCAGTAAATGCTGTTCTTGTCAGTTTTATGACTACAATGAGAATATAGTTCCATCAAGAATTGATAAATATCGAATTGAACATCGTGGATATGGCTGCTTAGAACTACGAACTACATAATTTTCATTAATTTCTGAGGTTTAGTAATGCTTCTTGAATTCTCATTTTTTTTCTACATGGGCCAAAATATCCACAAGACTTGAAACATTAATTCAAAAGAATTTTTAAAAAAAATCATGCATACAAACAAAAATTACTAGGCTTATTAGCATTTTCTACGCTACGGCATACGTTTGTTTTACCTTTTTCATCCGCTATTAGACGGTGGCTACAGTGCTCCCTATAGTTTGTTAGAGTTGCGAATAGAAATTATTTCTGAGAATAAAAGAGAAACGAAATTAACTTTCAATAAATTTCAAAGCGAAAAAATTGCTTAAAAGAGTAGCTTTATGATTTATATATCACAGAAAAAAGATACATTAAACTGATTTAAAATAAAATTCTAGATGGAAAAGTTGTTTTAATGTTTGGACCACATCCAAAAAATTCCCTTTTAAAACAATTTTTGAAATTTTATTATTTGCTTACTCGTATGCAAAATGGCAACAGGAAAGAAATTAAAATTCCTGAATAACGTAATGTTAACTGAGGCAGTGAGAAGCAAAGGGATGCAAGTGGACATTTTCAAGTTTCGAGTAAAACGCGTTTAAAGTTTACTCCTAGGTAGGCTTTCATTGAATTTTTTTTTCTAAATCATGCTGTATAGTAGCAACTACCAGGGGTACTAGTACCATCTCTTGCCCCAAGACAAAGGAGATGTTCACCTACCATGTGTACTGGTTATCTCCAAGTTTTTAGTTTTGCCACTTGCATCCCTTTGCTTCTCACTGCCTCAATTAACGTTTTGATTAATCTATCCGCTAGTTAAAGTCGTACAATTACGAGATTGGTCCTATTGTTTTCCTTGTAAAATTTCGAGTTGATAGTACCTCGTTCGACTCTCGGCTCTCAGCGATTCTCGAGAAGATCTATCTTCAGATGGACAAACAGACAGACGGACGTGAACAGATTTTAATGGTATGGATAACACAAAAGCGTTAGAAAGTTTTTTTTTTCTCTTCGTTGGAAAGAGTTATTAGGGGAGGTTGCAGTGGAATCATATACTACACACACATTTGTTAATTTCACGAAAATCAGCCGAACGGTCTAGGCGAGATGCGCGTCACAGAGATCCTGACATCTAGATAGAGAGAGATATCCCGATATCGCACAGAGACGTTCAGCTTTATTTTTACTAAAGATTATAATTATTTGTAACTTTTCTTTGTTTTTAGCGAAATCTTTAAGATGCATTAAGCCTTGTTTCATGCTTTTTTGTTCTATCTTTGACTGTGGGAAAGCAGGCTGAAAAAATTCCGCAACGTCACTGATTATATCTAGGAATCGTTGCCGGATTTCGTGACTTCACACCAGTTTCCTGTGAAAAACAAGAGTTTTTGCAAAAATGTTTCCTGAATCGCTGCAAGTTCCATGAATGCCAAATAAACTTAGAAAATAAACATTGGTAAATCAACTGTAAACTTACTTTACTCAATATAGTTCCTCATCACAGAGTTTTAGTTTCTAAATTATGAAAGAGGAAATAAAATGGGGGGTCTCCTTAAAAGTGCTTCACAGTATTTTTTCGTATATGTGCAAGTAATAATAATACGTGATTTTCTAAACAACAAATAAAAGTTCAGTCCAAAAACTGAACGACTTGAGAAGAAAGCTATAGGTATGTAGCTTGTAATATGGATGAAATTAAAGAAGGTACAGAAGAAATAAAAAAGGTTTTTTTCTGAAAATACTGGAACTGAAAATGTGCCCCAGGGGCTGAATGTATTTATGTAAATCACCCACGTGACGTAGAAATCTTTTTTTTTTTAGATTTATATATAGATTCTGATGCATAATCAAGTGTAATCCAATGTAATGCAATGCTTGAGAAATTAGTTGAAATCGGATTTGTTGTTTTATTTTAATTCAGATAACTACTTTTATTTTATTTATGTGTGCAGTATGTATTTCAAATCAATAAATAGATTTAACTCTATTAGTGTCTTGCTCAATCACTCTTCAATCATCAAATACTTGTGAATGATATAACCAGCTGGCATTACTGTTGAAGACGAATACCTTGTCTTCAACGGTAGACTAATAGACCAAGAGGTGAAAAAATGTGTTTAAAAAAACTTTGGCTCTAATCCCCCCACCCCACTAATTTTGGGTCACACGCTGCGTGGGTGGATGAAAGGTCAAAATAAAAGAAAAGTATTAACGTGATAAGTTAATTGGCTAAAAATTATATAATAACATAAAATTAACAAGAGAAAACACGTATCCAATCCCCCCCCCCCGCTATGTTGGGGCGATCGTGGTGCCCCCAGGGGTGAAATATCGATTGTTAAACTTAAAAAAAAAAATATCATTTTAACCGGCCACCCGCCATAAAAGAGATAAATCGCGTTTTGGGGGGTAAGCTCTTGGTCTATAAATCCCCCCACTGAAGGAAGGAAAGAAGTCAACCTTTTCAAATTAATTTATTTCAAATCCCAATGGAAATAACGCAACTTTAGAATTCTTATAACCAGCAGGCAACAAGGCGTCATAACTGATTTCATTTTGGGTGTCAGTTCAGTGTTTCATGTTTCAACTGGGTATAATACAAACGGAGAGAGCGGCATTAGGGTTATTTACAGGTTAAGAACTAGCACATTTTTTTTAGCGCGCACTAAAAGTAACAAGAACAGCACACTTAACTAAAAGTGTTTGCAGGTCTAGGATTAAAGCATTTGGGTTTATAAAGAATATAGTGATAAAGAACTTCGTAAGTCCCAAAATATTATTTCATTTCGACTGCCAAAGCAGAATTCGCAACTCCAGTGAACTATAGGGGGCGCTGCAGCCACTGTCTAATGGCGGATGAATAAAATAAAACAAACAAATGCCATAACTTATGACTTGCTTTGACGCTTAATTAATGACAGTAATTTTTCATCGTGCTTGTGGGAAGCTTTCTTTTCTGTTCTTCTGAAATTACATTACATCACAAACTGTCTGATGCCTGTAATTTATCCCAAAGAAAACGCGTGGAATGGAATGTTTTACCTTTTTCTTTACTATTGCTAATCACCGCAAGGTAGCGTAGTCCAGCGCTAGAGTTGCGAATATTAAAGGTGGCTTGTGTGCATACTTAAAAAAAAAAAAAAAAAAAAAGAAAGAAAAGGAAAAAAAAAAATCCTTACCAGTCTTCCTCTCTTTACATTTTCATCGGTTAATATCACGGTTTTGATACAACTCTACCAATCCATGGGGTAGGTGTCAATATTTGAAAGGTATCTTTTTTCTTCTTCTTTTACTACTCAAAGCACAATGTAGGAATATTAATATTTTGTATCAATCATATTAAGCGATGGATATAAAATTTTATAACGTCAAACGGCTTTTTTTTTTAATGAAATACATTAATTAATTAAAATGCATTTTTAAAATTATTTTATCAGTGATAACCTCTACACTATAAATTTCAGAAGGCGATAGTGTTCGAGTTGCCTAAATGTCCACTAAAATATGTTCCAAATGTGCCCCATTGAAGAAAGTGCACCGAAAAGTGTCACGCTCAGCGTATTTGTTAAATTTTAACTTTAACTTTAAGCGCATTTAAAAACAGATTGGGAACACATTTTGGTTCTGGCAATTCTAGTTCATTTTGTAAGATATTTCTCAGTTGCCGAATCGTAAGATAGGTTCTCCATTCCAAAAACCTAGGATACGTTTCATCATGTCCAAAAATTAAGTTATTAAATTTTTCCAGCTAGAGCACTGTATAATATACCATATTACCTAAAGACCATGTATAATGAAAAAAGTAACAACAAATATATCGGTAGCACTGCCGGATAACTTATTTAAAAAAAAAAGACTTTCAAAAAAATATTGGGGAGCTTTAAAATTATTCCACAATACCGATGAGAACAGAAAAAAAAAAGAACACAACACTCTTTGAAATGGTGAAAAAATTTAGACAGTAATAATCCTTATTTAAAGTATCTGGATATTGAATGTTGGAGTTAAAAATTCCAAGGTGAATATAACTTTTAAAGCAATGCAATTTTATCACAAATTCATCAGCACAATGTTCCAAACTGCTAACCGTTCAAAAGAACTGTCGTTCATTTTTTAAGTGAACGAACAAGTCCGTTCATTTTAAGGATTCGTTCTTTTTGACACGTTCGTTCATGAACGACACATCCCTAGTCCCAATACAGAAAACACTCAAACAACACCGAAAAATATTATTAAACTTTAAAAAAAAAGAAACATTCCTTATAGTTCATATAAAAGCATATTTGATCATTTTAGAGTTTATTGATAAACTCAAAACGTAACCAAAAGTTTTATTTTTCCTTCAATGGAAAGGAAAAAAATCAATCGTAACACTCGGGGCACTAGTAAGTCGTTATTTTTTGTTTTTTGGTCACTCTTGGGCAAAGTTCGTGCACGTATGTGCAGAATAGTATGCAGCACAGAATCATATCCTCCACCAGATCCTTCGGGGTCTTAATAAGAACACCACACTCCTAATAGGGCTAACCATAGGATTGTTGGTCTACAATCTTCATATCTATGGTTATCAAATCACAAGAGAACATGACTGCACAAAACGAAATTTTTACTACTTGAGGCTACATAATTTAGACTTTCTAGAACGATTAAGAACTTTTTCAAAACTAGAAAACTTCAGAACAGGAAGTTTTAGCAAGACAACTTTAGGAACTCTTTTGCCTCTGAATAACCAACTGCTTGGTTATAACGCTTTATCATCAGTTAGATGTTCTGAGGATGATGAAATCACGATCTAGCGAATTTTTGTTATTGTACATCAAGAAATAAGGCTCTAGCCTATGTGGTCTACATAACCTCACAGTGCACAAATCTCTACATAGTATAAAATGAAGTCTCCAAAAAGAGTCTGTTCGTAGAACGCACAAAACTCGAAAACTACCCTGCTGGCTTCGCTAAAATTATCACAGTATCTTTCTTTCAGCATCGGAAAGGTTTGCTGACCAATTCGAAAAAAATTCAACGAATAGTTTTTTTTTACTCCAATTTAGGCCCAATTTTCACATAAATTCCACAATATGGCGGTGAAAAATTATTTGCACATATTAATATTACATATCATTAGAAAGTGTAGAATTTTACGCGTTCTACGCATTTTGTTTCAATGCTCCAACTTAACTACGGCGGGAGTTATTTGTGTTTCTAGCTCTAATTTTTTTTGGCTTAGCTAAAATTTAGGCACTACTTTCTTCATTAAATCTATCAATAAAAAGTGAAGGCGTTGTCCCACTGTTTTAACTTATTTTATGTTGTTTTTCCATGGTTACGCTTTTTAAATCCATCCTTCATTTCTTAAAAGTATTTTAATATCTGTCGTCATTGTTTGGGAGGGAAATTTTGCATGATGTTTATTTATTTATTTAAGTCTGATTGCTGAATATACGTCACTTGACACAATTTTTATTTTCAAGGTGAACCGGGCAAAGTCGGGCAACGCAGCTAGTATTATAAATAAGTCATGCTGGTTGTCTTGAAAATGTCACATAGTGTTTTGGGTTTTCCTACAAATTCTTTGCAATAAGAGTAAACATGCCAAACTTTTCAGAGCAGGTTTAATTTTTTTTTTTTTTTTTTTTGACATTTTAAAGAAATTTTGACATTTAAAAGCCTATATTCATTAATATTTGTAGACTAATTCCTTTTTCAGGAACCCAAGTTGATATTGGTTTTAAATTGCGACGTAATAAACAAGATGAGCACCTTGTCTTTAGAACTTCCATAAAATATATTTAGGGCATTCTCAGAAGTAGCACTATGCAAAGGCACATTTAAGCGCAAATTTTGAAGTTGGGGATTTGCAAAAGAATATTAGAAAAAATTCTTATAGTAAAACCATTAAATGTTATAAAGCGTACTGAAGCAAAAAGGCCTTGAGCTGTCTAGATAGCATAGAATTTAACGTCGCGTATCATTTTTCTTTGGGATTCATTTTACTTTCACATCTTTAGAAGCATTCTTGCTTTGGGCTAAAGCAAGAAACTGGTCTATTCCTTTTGAAATCTAATATGAATTTAATAATGTGCTCTACTTCTGAAATGTAGAAGAAATCCCATTGAGTTTAAAGGAATTACTGAAGAAAGGTTGAAAAATTCAGCGATTGTTAAAATTTCGGAATGCGACGGAAATCTTGAGTTACAAAAGAGATAATCTCAGAAAAGAACGAAAAGTGAAATTCTCATCTTTTAAATTACAACAATGCGTTTATAAACGAGCTGTAATTATTTCAAAAAACTGCCGGAATCGAGATTTTTTTTAAAAGGATTACTGCTTACGTCAGATAAATCTCATAGTATAAATACACGGTCAAGAGAGTTGGTTTTCACAGTTCGTTCCCAAGCTTCAGTTCAGAGAACAAGCTACAAGTACCAGAAAAATGCATCTTACCAAGGTATGTATGTGTTTAGATATTCCCTGTTCCTTGTATATCAAAATATAATTTCATCTGACGGATTGGATCGGAAGTATGATTTTAGAAAAATGACTTTTAGTTTGTATAATGTGTTTAATATAGGAGGAGGCAGTGAGAAGCAAAGGGATGCAAATGGAAAATTAAAAATTTGGAGATAACCAGTACAAATGGTAGGTGAATCTCTCTTCTGTCTGGGGGCAAGAGATGGTACTAGTAGCCCTGGTAGGTCCTGCTGTACAGCATGATTTAGAAAAAACTTCAATGAAAGCCTACCAAGGACCTCATCTTTAAACGCGTTTTGCTCGAAACTTAAACTAGTCCACTTGCTTCCCTTTGCTTCTCACTGTCTCATATGATACTTCATATGATGGTATATAATGGTATCTTATGCTCGAATATCTATAAAAAGCCAAAGTCTCATTTCTTCAAATTGAACAATAAGAAAATGTGGTCGCCTTATCGGTGAGGCGTTGAATCCGTGAGTAGAAAGTAAAGGTTGTTTATGCCAGCCGGAGATTGAAGGTCCTCTGTGCTGTCCAATGGCGATGGGACTCATTAAGTTTGTTTTGGTTACTACGTTCTCCACAAGTTTCGGTTCTGGATCAAAACCTCTAGGATTTAAAAATCAGGGGTTTCTCGGTCTCTGGTCTGGAACAAAAAACAGAGCTGTCTTCCGGGACCAATCCAACCATGGAGTGGTAGGTATGGGGGACTCTGAAGGTTAATGTAATGGTATATAAGCCAGTGTACAGGACAATTCTATTTTAATTGATGCTTCAGATGTCGCACAAATTACCTGATAAAATCTTTGTCTGTGGAAAAATTTCAAACAACAATATTTAAATAGGAGGTTTTGGCAAAAGCTGTAACTAGACTTTTGATTCGAAAAGAGTTTTACCAAACACATTTTTGAAACGTAATGATCAATTAAATTTAATTTCAGTCATATATTCTATTATTTTTTTAAACAATTTTATGCAACCATAAAAGATGATGGATTTATTTAATGAAGAAAAAAATCTCATGAGTGTACTACATAACTTGCTTGTACCCCTAATCGATGCATTTTGATAGCTCAAAAAAAAAAAAAAAAAAAAAAAAAGCGTACCAGTGTAATACTCGGACACGTGAATTCAAAATAATTCTTCTTAAATTCCTATTCTTTTAAAATAATAAAAAAATGTTAAATGTAGAATTTCGTCCTCTAAAAGTAAAGTGTTTCAAATATTTAAATTTGAAGGAAATCGCCGTGTTGCTTTTTAAGAAATGATGCTCACAAGAACAGCAAAAAAAAAAAAAATGAATAAACAGATAATTAAATTCAGAAACAACTGATGCAGATATAACACTGAGTTAGTGCATTTTTTAAAGTAATAAAAGATGAAAAACAATTTTCAGAATTATTTTTAAAAGTTTCAGGGGAGGGCGTCATTAACCCAAAACACCCACCCCTTGAATACGGACCTAGTTTTGGCATAAAAATGTAATCCAATGTCACCAGAAGCTCATTCTTGGGATATTTTCAGGTTGTTTTACTGCAATTGATACTAAAGTTATCTTGGAGTTGCCTTAGAGTATTGATGGAAGAAAGCTAGACTAGTTGATTAAATATTGTAATCCAAATGTTTAAAGCTTCTTAACGCGTTTTAACAATACAAGAGTAATGGTATTACTATTATAAACATGATCTAAATAATGAAACCAATTGTTCTTTTCCTCTCTTGGATGCAGTTTTTTTTTAATTTTATTTAATTTTTATTTTTTAAATATCTTATCTGAGAATTGATAAAAGAGTTTTGAAAATCAAGGGGATTGAAAATTGCTGGTCAAAGTAATATTAATTGTTCTTTGCTATCATAAATAAATGTGTTTATAGCAGAAAAACACGAAATGGAAGAACAATGAAATATGTGTTTTTCAATAAAAATAATGCATTTATTAAAAATATCTTAGACAACTTGTTCACTAATTCAAACTGAAACATATTTCTATTCGCTTCAGACTCAAAGTTTGTCAGTGAGGTTTGTTCGGGAACATCAAAATACGCTTTTTGTTCAACGAAAAATTAATTATTAAACTGTCATAACTTTATAAGTCAAACCCGCTTAATGGAATAGCCAATTTACCAAGAAAAAATATTCTAAAAAGCGGGACATTCCAATATCCGGGATCAAAATGACAAGTTTCAACGTTTTGGTGCTTTGAAAATTCATTACATTAAACGGGATATTCTCTAAACCAATATTCGAATAAGCGAGCTCGGCTGTACTTAGCCTGAAAACATTCGGAATTATATTCAGTGCTAGGCGTTCTATAGAATGCAGCGTTTCATACTTTACCGTTAACATTTAAAGTAGAGTTTATATGAGCACCTTTCTTCATGATTTGCCGAAATAGTATTTGTCATTCTACATATCGTCGCCTTAGAGCAACAGTAAGATATCTAATCCCAGGAATAACACCAAGATATTTTACTGTTGCTCGGAGGTGACGATATATAATGTCTAGGTAATATATACAATGCCCAGAGAAAGTATGCAATAATTCTCATGTTTCATACTTCGCCTAAAAATGCCCAGCATTATATAAACAATGTCTTAGGCATTCCATAGAATGCAGAGTTTCCCGCTAAACCGGTAATACTCCCCACATTGTGAACAAATAGCTATTTGTAAGAATGAAGGATTTCACAGCCGGTGTCAATACTTTTTAAGATTCCGGGCTGTTGTGCCGTGGTCTGAGTGTTGTTATTCCAAACGTTTCGACCGCATCTGCGGCGGCCATCCTCAGTGTTAACGTGGTCGAAGCTTCCAGGCAAGCGAATTCCTAGCAACTAATGTTTATATTGAAGTGTTGTCACTATTTATGTGGGAAGATCTAGCTCTCCCTCCGTTCTAGGCCAGGATTGGCTGATGAACGTGCGTCCTTAATTTTGGTTGGCTGAACCTTGAGCTCTCTTCATTCTGGTTGGGGATTGACTGCTGGACGTCCGTTAGAGAACTTAACAGTTGGACTTTCTTCTTTCGTAACACTTCGAAAATGCGTATCGAATGGTAGGTTTCTTCCCCATTTATAAACAGCTATTTTTTACGCAGAAAACTTGTTTCAGCAATATTTGATTTCATTAGCAAGGATTTTCTTCGTTTTCCATCGGTTTTTAAGTAGAACTGTCTAAAAACGAATGTCAAAAATCGCAAAGTAAACAAAGTTTTTTTTCTTCCAGTAAATAAGTGATTGAAAGAAAAATCTTCCCAGTTCTGATATAAATTGCTTTTCAGATTGTCCTAGCTGTTTTTTCTGCAGTTGGTTATGCATCTGCTCTTGGTCTTGGTGGACATTCATCCATCGATGGAAGTTATGGCGGAGCAGGTCTAGGTGGAGGATACGGAGGAGCACTTGACATTGTAAGTACAAAACATATTGAACTGTGAAATGTATTTATTGCACTCTAATTTAGTAGAACTAATTAGTATACTTGATTAGGATTAAAAAAGAAAAAACGTCGAACACATGTTTTGCTGTCAAATGAGAAAAGAAATCAGTTTTATACGTGTTTGTTGTCGAATTGAAAACGCAATAAATTAAACAAAGCTGGTTTAAGTAAAAGACTAATCCATAATAACTCTCTTGGTTTGAGGACAAAATTATTTTTTTCTCTGACGACAATAGAAAATTTGCTTGATTGACGATATCTAAAAGTATATGGTAACCCTAGAATTTAGGTATTCAACCTGTTGAATGTCGCCAACTACAAAATTATTAGTTTGCAATATCGATAAACAACAAAAATCGTAAAAAAATGTGCCTAGTGACCTACTTTTAATAGAAAAGTGCCTCAAAAATTACGACGTTAATGCTCCCTTGTGCTGATCCATTAGTTGAGGAGAATAGGCTGAATAAATCCATCTAATTCATCAACAACCTACCTTATCCCTTTTTCTACACTATCCCCTTTTTCTGGCTAAAAAAGTGCCATTAATTTCTCGGTCCTAGGCTGTATGTTGTGTGCTCGTTGCTTACGTTATATAAGGATAAGAATCATTTGAAATTGTATTTAAGGATATTTTACTTTTTAGGGAGTACCTCAACCTTACAAAGTGCAAGAGCAGACCAGACTTGAGGACGGCGGCGTTTCTTTCCGATCTGAAGTCGGTGACGGCAGCGGCAGTGTCAGTGGTTCTTATGGGTACAGAGACCAACAGGGAATCTACCGTCAAGTGGACTATCTTGCTGATGCTACAGGATTCAGAGCCAACGTGAAGACCAACGAGCCAGGCACTGATGGCAAAGAGAACCCCGCTGACGTGAACATGCAGGTTGAACAAACACCCGCTGGAGTTGTCCAGAGAGCTCAAGCAGAAGCAGCGAAACGTGCTGGTAAGAATATTTTCCGTGCAATTTAGTTTTAGGTAAAACATGTAAGAATGGGATCATTTCCAAAATTTTGAAGTATTTTTTCCTGAAAGAGCTTGCTTAAAAACGTAGGATCTGGCCATTTTTTAAATTTTTTGACTAAGTTTAATATTTAAAAAAAAAATTTAATCGGTTCGATTTCATTGCTTACGCTTCTACCGATGACATCACAAATGATGAAATGCCATTCACCGAGCGTAATATTTAATTTGCATCGTAACTCTAATATGTTGGAAACGATATGGTTGCTAGCAATATTTAATTCGCTTCTTGATTATCATAACGTGGAAACGTGATAGACAGATGCGCCAAAGTGCATCATTTGTGTCTTCATAAAGACTTATTTTCAAAATGGGACATTCGAAAAAAATAATTAAAAATTAAGCATTGGGGAAAATAATTTTTTTTTTCTCGCTCCATGTTATTTCTTTTGCTTACTCTATCAATTTCAGGTGACTAAAAATAGTACTTTTGACTGAAGGAAACAACCCCATTTCCCATTTTTTAAATTAATGGTCTGTATCAGGTTTGCATCACTGGATACATTGCATTATTGTGACCTTATATGTCTGCATGAAAGGTTTTTTGCGAATAGTAACCATTGACAAACGGTGATTGATACCATTGGAATGCTTTCACTATTTGAGAAGTCAGCACTTTTCTCAAGAAAAATCACAACTAATAAAAAAACTGAAAATCGAAAATTAAGATTCAAAGAAAACCAAAATCAATCGGTTCATTATGACTTAAGTTGTTGTAGTAGGAAAATCAAAGAGAAAATCCTAAACTTAAGTCTAGTATACTCAGAAGCCTAAAGTATTTTGTTTACTGAGGCTAAGAAGAACTTTCCCATCATCTGCGTAAAAGGTCACCAGAAATAGACCTTAGCTGAACATATCTTAAACCGATTGGGTTCTCTTGGGGAGGGAGTTTGTTCTTTTGTCCTTCTTGTAGGTTTTCTAAGTGTCAACGGAATTTTAATCCTGGTCTACCAGACTGGAGATTGACAGCAAATGCAATGAGTTGTAAAACTAATCTATTTTCTTAACGTAACGATGAAAACTGTTTATTTCAGTTGAAAGAATTTCTAATACCTGAATCATCATGTTTGTTTTGATCCTAAGAGCCTTTCTGCAATACTTAAAAAAAAACAAAAAATGAAATGTTTTAGAGAATTTAATAAATCATCCCCTTAAAGAATTTTCAAGAAAGTTTCCAAATATGCCTAAACTGTATTAAAACTTCGATTACTGTTAATGTCACTGATGTTGCTTAGTTTCTGATATTTAAAAAATAAAAATTAAATAATGTGTACATTTTTATCAAAAACATTAGCTGCTAGACTTCATGCTGGAGTTGGAGGAGGCATTGGCGGAAACTCTGGAGCAATTAACTTTTATGGAGGAAACGCTCACGGTGGAGCTGGAATTGGAGGATCAGCAGGACATGGAGGTGCTTTTGGAGCTTTTGGATCTAGCGCTTTATCTAAACCAAAAAGCATATATTAGAACTCTTAATGACGCATAAAAATATATACCTCTTTTGGAAAATCGTAAAATGTTAGAAAGTGACTGCCAGTAAATAAAAATGTTCTACTTTAAACTATTCTTTCATTGAACTCTCTAAGAAATCAATGATTTTTTTAAAGAAGGTATTTCTGAATTATATGAAAACTAAGCTCCCGAAATATTTATGATGATAAAGCAATACTTGTTTATAAATTTCTTATAATAATAATTATGATATAATAAACTTTTTAACGTCACATGATTATAATTCGAAGAAATCTTAAAACTCATCAATAAATATTTCCTGGTAACATAAATGTAAATATCTGTGTGACAGATTTAATAAATATATACCTCTTTTAAATTCATTTAAAATTATTTCAAATTCAGGGATGCGTTACGTTTTTATGATTATTGGTCCCTTTATTTGCTCAATGTCTGTTTCTGTTGTCGGTATTTTGTGGGTATTTTTCTGCTTTCCCTGCCAGAAAACGATTTCCCTCGTGCAATGTTCTTCTGCCGTTTATTGCAAACTGTTGTGCACTTAAATGTTTGTTTCTTTATGGGTTTTTTATGTTTCTGTACTGTTCTATGAAATAAAATGTACATGCAAGTGAAAATTTTGTTTCCGACTGATTTTTTCCTTTGTTTGAAAATTGTGCTAACTTTGGTGCAACGATTTTTGTCATCACACGAAAATCAAAATTCAGATTTATGATCAGTTTCACATAATGTTTAGAATATCGTCATGCAGCAATTGCTTTAAACGCTTAAAATACATTTTTAATTGCTTTTTAAATGAATCATGGTATTTTGTTGGAGCTAAGAAAACAGCTACATCAAAATTGCAAGAAAGGATTTATAAACACGCAGCAATAATAACAATAATCTTTAAGTCTGTATACTAAAAAAATAACGTAAAAGAATTTGTGAAATTCTGTCTTGTGCATTTGGCGGGTTTGCGTCCAGGATACCCTATAGCATCTACATCGTTGAAATTTCGTACAAAATTACTTAAACTCCCGGAAATCTGCACCTGAGGTTTTACCTTTTAAATTTCGAATTAATGTTTTGCAACGATGTTTTAAACTGAAATTTCACATAAATTGCGGATTGAAAGGGTGAAATACTTCCCACATACCTTAACATCTTATGTAATTCGAAAAAGCTTTTTTCCTGCAACAGATTGTTTGTTCAAATTTTATCAATTAGAACAGCAGATATAAGGTTTTCTAATTTAGCGCAAGTCCTAAGTTCAACTCAGTTATGTATGCAGCTTGCAACAGTCCCTTAAAGCAAACATTTTTCTAATAAATTCTCAAGGAGAACTCTTTTCTCAACATATTTAAAATGTAACCGAATTTCAAACAAAACATGGAACGGTTGCGTTGGTTCGACCATTAGTTTGTTTTCTGACTATTCAGTCTAAGTGCTAAATTGTGCCTTGCGTTTTCTAGATTCTAAAGTAGCTCCGAATAAAACTCCAAAGAATCACCTCTCTCTTTTTTACGCCATAAACCATGCTTATGGATGCCCCAGCGGCTTATTTAACGCATTGGTCTACTGTTTCAATGTTTCTTCAAAATACACATTGTGCTTCAAATTTATCGTTTCAGTGTTTCAGTAGAAGTATTGATGCAAGTACATTAAAAGGACTAGCTGCGTTGCCCGGCTTTGCCCGATCCTTGAAAATAAGAATTGTGTCAAGTGACGTATACTCAACAATCAGGAACATCACGATTTCCCTTCCAAACAATGACGAGAGATATTAAAATACTTTTAAGAAATTAAATCCAGAAAGATGGATTTAAAAAACGTAACCATGGAAACACAAAATAAAAAAAAAAATTAGGAATTAAAATGCGAAAGAAAATGGTTCACAATTTGAATGGAATCGAGATTTCTTAAACTTGATTTAAAAAGGTTTGTAACTTTATTTCCTTTCGAGATAAAAGCTTATTTTTCCGACCTTAGGTCGAGTTAGATCTGGAGTAAAAAAAGTAGCTTTTTCCAATGGCGTCAAAAAGAAAGCTGTGGGACAATTCCTTCACTTTTTATTGATGGATTTATTAAAGAAAGTAGTGCCTAAATTTCAGCTAAGCCTAAAAAAATTCGATCTAAAAACGTAAAAAACTCCCGCCGCAATTAAGTTAGAGCATTGGAACAAATTGCGAAGAACGCGGAAAATTCTTCCCTTTCCAGCGATATATAATATTACTATTTGCGAATAATTTTTCATCCCCATATTCGGGAATTTGTGTGAAAATTGGGCCTAAATTGGAATAAAAAAAGAACTATTCATAGAATTGTTTTGGAACTGGTCTGCAAACATTCTCAGGACGCAAAGGAACAAACTGAAAAATTCAGCAAAATCGGCCGGGTAGTTATCGAGTTTTGCGAGTTCAAATACACAGACGCTTTTTGGAGACTTCATTTTATACTATGTAGAGATGTTGTCATACTGCTACAGCTTCTTAAAATGAACTTAGAGAAGCCTTATCACACCTCCATTTTTTCAAGCATTTACATTGGTCCTTGTAAACTCGTAGAGTTGAAAAATAAAGAAAGATTAAAAAATAAAGTCATAACGGAACTTAAAAATGAAAAACGGAGAATAAATGTATTTTAGCTCTATATCAGATAGTGAAAAAAAATGTGGTTAAAAGTAAATTATTATAAGACAAAGGTCAGAGGGATCTCCAAGATGAAAACTTACAACTAAAAATAATTTAATTTCATGTTTCATGATACCAAATGGCAACTTTTCTACTGCAAATTGAACATCTGCACACATAATAAATGTAAGATGTATAGATGTATGTTTATTTGTGTGTGTGTGTGGTACACATTTAGGGAAAACTTCCAAGACCTAGAAACGTAAAAATAGGTAAATAGATGCATCAAAAACAAAAATCACCTGCACTATGAAGATAATATTACGTAAAAACAGTACATTTCGCAATGAATCCTGGTGCTAAAAATAGGATTTTTTTTTCTTTGCCCTTTCTTTATGGGACCATACCTTTTGCTCGCTATTATGAATTGAATCTTTAAAAATATTTTCTTTTTTCTCCATACTTTTACTAAACCCTACTATAAATCCCATAAGCTCTTCCTTTTCGGCTAGCTTTTAGTTTGCGAAAATGAGCACGCGAATTACTTGAGGAAAGTAGAAGAAATCGATGTTTTAATCATAGAACACATTGTGCTACATTTTACGAAACTTCACTTAAAACTTAAACACTTAAAATTTGCTCTACATGCAAAATAAGAAAAAAGAAAAACAATTGTTTTAGATTTCGTATCTTCCAAGCAGTTTAAAAAGTGTTTTTCAAAACTTGTTTTGAAACCAAGTCCTCTTCAATTTCTTTAAAAAGTTTGCTCACTCCCTACTTTATGAATACTGAGACATTGAACTTTAGATAAGGTGAATACCTCACCGTTCAAAACCTGGACGGTGGGATTCTCACCTTATTTACAGTGCATTATCATTATAGCACAAAGACTTTCACAATTACAGAAAAGTTTACTTCTATTACGTACATTCAAAAGCAATTCTGCTGCATATCTAAAGTAATACTAAACATAACTATGACTTTTTTCTCCATTTGCTGTTAAAAAATAAAAGTTCACTTCATTAAGGATTTTTGAGAAAATTATCAACAATACGTCATTTTCCCCCTGGGGGCTTTCAACCTATTGTTTTATATGTTTCTGAGCTCGAAAGGGGCAAATTAAACTCAAGAACAGGTGTGTTCTTTTTGAAAGAAAAAATATCATTACACACCACATTCGGATCGTTGAAGTTATTGAGATGAAATTGAATGTTTATTTCTGGAGAGTTGAAAACTATTCTAGATTGATGACAGGAAATGGAATGTGAGCGAAATTGGTAAACACAATAGATAATAGTTTAAGAAAATTGTTTACAGTAAAGGGGCTCTCATCTTTCAAGACACAACAATGTGGTTTCATGTCGAAATTTAAAAAAATGATGAAAATGTACTTTAATTTTGATTTTTTTCCTTTAAGAGTATAAATACGAGTTTAAAATATTGGTTTACAGTTCGTCTTTCAGCTCTGCGGCTAAAAGAAGTTTTTAAACTCTCTGCACCCATGTTTCTCGCCAAGGTATTTTATTTTTGTACATTTTATTTTTTACAAAAAGTGTTTTTTTTTTTTTTTTTTTGGCTTTTAATTGCATTTTTCCCAAGATGAATTCAAATGATGGACCTTATTTTAAATAATCATACTTTCGAAACTATTGCACATATTGTAATAAGTAATATATGAGCTTAAGGGTGCAAGGGACACATTTTGAAGAAAAGTTTATTAAACTGTTTTGAAATTCTTTGCACGGATTCAACATCTATTTAATAAGCAAAATCATAACATAAATATTTTTTAAGAACTTTTATTTAAATTTAATTTGTTTAAAAAAATGGGGTTCCTTTAAATTGCTAAAACACAAAATATTCTTGGTCAATTTATAAATAATTTTCAAAAAATTATGCCCAAATATCTAAGCTTTAATTTTTATTCGACAATTTAAAAAATATTAATTTAATAAAAAATAGAAAATATTTCAAGAAAAATTTCGAGGAAAAATTATACTTTTATTTACAAATATATACTTTTTTTAAAAACAAATCATATTTTTTGAAGTAAACTTTTTTTTTCTTTCAAATTTGCCGAAAAAAAACTGAAGTAAACTGTTTGAAAAAGATATGCTTCAAGTTTCATCACTTTATCTTTATCAATCCTTGATTTATAAGAATTGGAATCCAAAAAATCGGGAAAAATTGCATCATGGAGAAAAACGAGTCCAAAGTTTTAAAGTTAAATATAACATCATATAAATGCATGCAACAAGAATAATTATATCTTTCGTTCTAATTAAGATAGAAACAAGATTTAAATGTCCTTTTAAGCAGGAAAAAACAGAGAAGTTTTTTGAATGAAAAAAATGCAAAACTTGACAATTTTTGTGTCCCGAACCCCCAAAGAGAAATGCACCAATTTGTTTGTCCAAATTAAGTTTAATTACACAAATGTGCAATGTGTGAGCATATCGCTCAAAACATTCAGTTATAAAGGCACAATGGCTAAAACACTTTGTTTCGCGACATCATCTAACGGCATCGTTCGCCCTGCAGCAAAAAAAAAAAAAAAAAAACGTTTCAGTAAAACCTGTAAAGTGCTGACCACCCTTGTAAGTTGACCACCTGTCTAAGTTGACCGCTATTTTCAGGCACAGAATTAGATCTATAACGTATAATTCAACCTCTATAAGTTGATCACTAAAGTAGTGCACCGTATGTGGCCAATTTACATATGTTTCAACGTACTAAACTTTTTGTAGTACTTTCAGCATCGAGAGAGTAGGTAAAAGGTGTCTTTGACAGAAAAAAAAAATCGCACAGTGCGAGTCGAATTTCAGCATGTTTGTGCAGTAACAGAAAGTTTGCACATCGAACATTTGTTCTTGAAACAAATTGGTACATTTCTCTTTGCCACTTATGTACCACTTTTGGTAATATGGGCAGTAGTTTTGAAAACCTTATTTTTAAAAATCGGGTAATTTTTTCTGCTCACTTGTGGTATGATTTACAAAATTTACACTTTACTATCACTTAGCTTTATTTTAGATTTGTGTTAAAAATCTAGGTCTTTTATTTTTAAATTAACTAAGTAAACAGTGTGCGTAGGTGCTGCGTTCCAGTTTTATTTTTCATAACAATAATTGTATGGCTTACATACATACGTACTTGATGGCGAGTTTCTACTTCGTTTCTTAAAACAGAGATTTTTATTAAGTGTACTAAAACTAATGAAAACTACTAAAATGAAAGAAAACTAATGGCTTGAAAAAGGCTTAATAATTGTAGAACTCCACGCACTTAATAAATTTGTTCAACTGTCAGTCAAAAGTTCTGGTTTAATAGCCCAAACAATATTCTTTTCATATCAAGATAATTTTTTATTGTTTCCATGAAATATTATGGAGAACTTTTATTAAAGTTTAAAATTAGTGAATACTGGCGTAGTTTTTACTGATGCTAAGAGTATGTCTCCCTTCATCTTTTCATAGTGTTTAGTCTCATTATTTACTGAAAACAATTAAATAATATCAGACTATGAGCAAAAATCTAGCTGGTGATAATGTATTTGTGAAACATACATGAAAGAAAATCATTAAGATTTAAGTAGGTGTAATGTTAGAAGTTTATGATGCAAATCAAAAAATACTGTTGAATTTGCAACAACAAATAGAAATAGTAACACTTTTTATTGGCATAGTGCAGATGATGTTGGAATAATTACTGAAGATGAAGCAGTAATGGTTATTCCTTAGCTTACTTTACATATACGCAGTCTTCTAGTGTTTCCAATTTCTTTTTCAAATTCGTTATCTTTCGACAAATTTACTGAAATTGCTCTTATTTGTATAACGTCCATTAAACACACTTTTATATGTAAAAGTAAAATAGATTCCAATAGCCTTTCTATAAATTTCACAAATGAAATTGTTTTGCTTTTCGTTTTAAAATTTTCTGTGATACATATTTAAGATACAGTAAATGTCTCATGAATGGATCCATTTACAAAAAAAGTAATTCACACTTAAAATTTACATACTTTATCCTGTAAGACCCCCTTACCCATTTTTTTAAAAATGCTTCATTTATATTTAAATAAATGGGGAGTGACCCACTTACCCCTTACTATAGGGTAAGTGCGACACCCATCCGATTTTTTTAAAAAATATAATCGTTACGAATATTTAAAGCATTATTTTAGAAAATAAGGATGAATTTTTGTTCATTAATAATGTCCAAGATAAAATATCACGTTAAGATTAAATTTTTTTGTTTCCAAATTTTTGTATAAGGTTATGAAAACAAACTATTCTCAAATGGGGTCCCACTAATTCCAACCAATCCTATAACATTGCAAATAAAAAAAATTCATTATTTCACACACTTTTTTTTCTCTCTGAATTTACTTTATTTTGATTCAGTTAATCAATATACTATCTAACTTTCATCAATGTTAAATCAACGATAAATAATATTTATTTTTTATAGCCTCAAATAGTTACATAAAAAATGAACTTTTTCTTCGACAGGAAATTTTCCCAATATAGTTTGTTGGAAACAAGTCCGCCTAAAGTTCAGAATCTAGTATATTTATCGTAAATTTCCTCGAAGGAGCGAATGTAATATCTTTGTATTGTTAAAATCAAAAAATAAAATTCGGGAATGAGGAGTCCTTGCTAAGATCTATCGACCAAAAAAAGAAAGGTTGTTCAAATCAAGTACGGATACGGAAACTTTTCTACGGAGGGGCGATGTATTTCTACTAGTGTTCGCCCAGTGGTTGAAATTCGACCATATTCATAAATGAATACTTGATGAGAAAACTTGTATGAATTTAACTATTTCCAACATTTTTATTTCTACTCTTACTCATGTTTACTGCATATCTGAAAAGACACAATTTTTATACGGACACACTATAATCTCAAAATAAATGGTTGAAAGGGGATATTTCGGTAATGGGATCGTTTCCGAAATTTTCAAAATATTTTTTACAGAAAGAGGATGTTTAAAAACAAAGGATTTAACCATTTTTTTTAAATTGAATAAATTTAGTATTTTTTAACAACTATTTTAATTGGTGTGCAGATTGAAATTAATTTTTTGGCATCAAAAGCGATAAAATGTCACTCATTGATGCCATTAGCGCACAACATAAATTATCATAACCCGAAAACGCGGTTGAGAGCAAACCGTAAATATTTAGTGCGGTAATAAAGTCGCGCGCTAAAGTACATCACGTATGACGTCATAAAGACAACGCATTATTTCTAAAATCGGACATACAAAAAAGTTTTTAAAAAAACAACTGTTGAGAAAATAAAAGTTTTTTTCTGGCTCAACTTTTTTTTTTTCTTCTGTCTATTTCAGTGACTAAAAGTAGTACTTTTGTTTAAAGGAAACTACCGCATTGGGAAAATGGTGTGGTCGACAAATTGCTGGCTTGAATAAATTTATTTTGGATATTATGTTGCTTTGAGCTAACATTATTCAAATAAATATTTTCCTACTCTTTGCTTACGTATGCAAAGGAAAAACATTTTTCGCACTAGCATTGGAAACAAAAAAATTTATACCAATGGATAAAAATCACAAATTATCCAATTTTCGAAATCTTTCTGTATGAAATTAAGCATCAAAACTCAATTTATACGTAAAACTTCTGTGTGAACAATGTTACTTATAAAACGTCTAATTTTACTGAGTAAGTTGCATCTTCGTCATTAGAAATATAAATTTCCAAGTATCAAATGAACGAACTCTACTCGTGTCAACATATAACTGTCCAATCAAAAAACACTGGGCGTCGTAAAATTAGTACAATTATTTAAAAAGGTCGACTTTGTGATTTGTTTATGGTTAAGGGCGATGCATAACTGATGTCATGCTTTTCAACATTTTTGACTCTCTCCCCCCTTTGTCACAATGTTTCGCACTTCACTATACCACCTCTTCCCTTTGTCACATGTCACGCGGTTTTTCATAAACGTTCTTATTTAAAAGAAGGCTTGTTACCACGTTCACCCCATTGTATGCCCCTCTTGTAATGTCTTTCCTCTCCTTTGTCACAAACTGGTACTATTTCGTGAACCCCACCTTAAACCGGGATTTCATCCATGGACAGCTCATATTTTGTGGAAACCGTATGCAAATATACATTTCCCTACTCTTTGTTTTCGTATGCAAAGTAAAAACATTTCTCGAGCTGCAATTGGTGCCAAAAATTTGACGCCAATAGATGAAGAGCGCCCATCAATTTAACAATTGTCGAAACCTTCCCAAATGAAATGATCCGGCAAAACTCAGATTATATGTAAAACTTCTGCATGAACAATGCTTCTTTTCATAAGTTTAATATAATTTTGTAAGTTGCCTTGACCTTTGCCGTTAGAATTATTAAATTCCAAACAGTCAAATGAACGAATCCTACTTGCTACATTATAAATTGTCTACTCAAAAACACTTGACGTCGCAATAATAGTGTAATTCTTAAAAAAAATCGTGTTTGTGATTTGTTTACGGTTTAGGGGAAAACTGACAAATGTACTTTTCAAAATTTTTGATCTCTCTCCCCTTTGTCGAAAAGTTTCACATTTCACCATAACCCGTCTTCCCTTTGCCACATATCACACTGTTTTTCATAAACATTCTTATTAAAAAAAAAATCAAGCTTAAACAGCACATTAAGCAATTAAAAACAAAGCTTAATGTCCCATTCTCCCCATTGTATGTTCCTCTTGTCATTTATTTCCTCCGCCTTGTCACAAACGGTTACAATTTAATGAACCCCACCTTAAAGAGGGACTTCATTCGTAGTCAGTTCCTTGCAAATAGACATTTCTGTACTCGTTTTCTTACGAATGAAAAAGGAAAATATTTCTCCTCTTGGCACTGGTGCCAAAATGGATAAAGCTCTTCAATTTCACAATTATGGATGTCGTTCCGAATGAAATGATGCCGCAAATCTCCCTTAATACGTAAAACTTTTGTACAAACAATATTTTTTGTAAAAGCAGGCATGATTTTGCCCTTAAATATAAAATTTCCAACAGTCAAATGAACGAACTCTACTCACGACAACATGTAATTGTCCATGCGGAAGCACTGGACGTCGTAATAATACGCCAATTTTATCAAAAGTTTCACCTTGAGATCTGTTTGTGGTGATAGCAAATGCAGGTATTATTGGGAGCTGGAACTGAAAGTCATCACTCACTGCGTAAAATAATTTATTTAAATATAAAAATCGCGAAAACATAATCAAAATCAAAATATTTTAAATGCCCGTAGTTACCCAAAAAGCCTCAATAATAAAAACAAATGCAATTATTTCATTTCTTTATGCTCAAGCGAGAATTGGCAACACCACAATATTACATCCAGCAATTTCTTCACGCTAACTATGTCGCGTGAAAAAGCAAATAAAAATGAATTTTCACTAACTTTTAATTGCTGTTTCTAGCCAACATAGCGATTTCGATTTTCGCGCGGTATAACCGGGTAAACCGTGTTTTAAAACATTTTTCGCGAGCTTTCCAACCATACCAAGCTCGAAGCAATAAAATGCATTTTTCGTGTAGAAAAAGTGGTTTAAAAAATGAATTAAAACTCAATGTTTCACGCTTCCAACAATGAATTTCAACAATGGAAAAGAGATAAAATTAAAATTTTTGAGTTTCGCTAACTAAAAAATGTTTATAACATTTTTTCTAGTGGATTTAGGTTATTTTGGACCTTGGGCGCCCTGACAATTTTTTCGTTAGGGGCGTTTTTTAAAGACCTTTCAAACCATATCAAATTCGAAAAAATTGGACCATCCGTTCTCGTAGAAGGAGCCATTTAGGACAAAAATGCGTTTATTATTAATATCTCCGTTAAATAGCGTTCGATTTCAAAAAATTTTATTGATGACATTAAAACTCGGCAATAGCTACCGAACAAAAAAAGAATGAAGAAAATCGGTTCACAAACAGAGGAGAAATCGGTACCGAAAGAAAACGGCTTGCCTATTAATATATAAAGATTCCCCTTTATTCAGTGTTTGAAATAAGAATTTAAATTTCGTGTTATGACTAGCTGCGTTGCCTGACATTGCCTGGCCCACCTTGAAAATAAAAATTGTGTCATGTGACGTATATTCAACAATCAGGCTTGAATAAATAAATAAAAAAAAACATCATGCGAAATTTCCCTCCCCAACAATGACGGCAGATATCAAAACTTTTAAGAAAATAAAACGAGAAAAATGGATTTAAAAAACTTAACCATGGAACCCAAAATAAAATAAGTTTAAGGAATTAAAATGCGAAAGAAAATGGTTAACAATTTTTATGCAAATGAGATTTTTTTTTAACATGATTTAAAAAGGCTTGTAACATTTTTGTATTTTCCTTTTGAGATAGATGCTTATTTTTTAGCGGCCTGTATCTCGGCCCAGGAATTTTTTGGTCAAAAAAATAAATAAATAAATAAATAAATAAAATAAAATAAAAAATAAATAAATAAAATTAAAAAAAACATATTTCTTATTTTTTTATGAATTTCCACATAATGTTAAATTCAAAACTAATCCGAGACCATCAAGTTACGCGCTTTGTTGAATTGACATAAAATCTAAGTAAAGCAAATAATTTTTCAATTTCTGCACCAATTTTCAATTCTATGAATATTTTCAAATTTTCCCTCTTTTTTTAAACCTTTCACCATAAATAATTTTTTTAGCTCCACTAGGATCGATTGGTACTTTTGACATTTCAGGTATATCGATGTATTTAAGGTCTGTACCGATTTTCAGTTCTATGCAAGGTGTACAGTTCTATGCACTTTCACGGTTTTTTTTTTTTTTTTTTTTTTTTTTTTTGAGTTTTGACCGAGCTAAGAACCAAGAGAAAATTGAAAATCCTTTTAAAAGACTTTTTTATATACTAAACTGAACTATAAGAAGGGAGAGAGGGGGGCACATGTGAACATTTTTTTCAATTACTTTATTTTTTTTTCAAAATATATCACCAATTTCTCAGCTCAAAAATGTGTTATTAATTGAATGGTCTTAGTTTTGCCCAAAAGCTCAAGGTACTGCCATTACTTGAGAATTTCTCAAGATTTTTCGCATGAAGATATCTTAGCAAAGCATACCATGTTGACACGTGTTCACGTGTGCCCCTTTACACCTTTTATTTGTTAACAAATAGAAACTGGGAACAGACAGACTATTTAAATCTGAGGGCACTGTTGTCCTGATCGGTAAGGCATCGGACTTGTGACCGGAGGGTCCCTGGTTTGATCCTAGCCGGTCAAAGATCCACCTTCCTCATTAAGGGTGACTGGGGAGGCGTTAAATATAATCGTAGTCACAAAGTCCTCCAAGTGAAACAATACCTATGGATTTGCAAGGCCAGCAGTTATTCGACTTCTTGTCTGGTTCTAAATCATCGAACTGTCTATAGATGGTGCTGCCATCTATCGTGTTGTCTAATCCAAATCGGACTTCCACATAGAAATATGCACTCGATTAAACGAAAACCGTACCCCTTTGCCTTGAAATCAAATAGCATTGATACTCGAACTCCGGTCCCGATTGGCATAAGTCACAACAACATATTTAAATCTTTAAGATTTGTTTTCTAGTCTGAAAACGACGATATCGTTATAGCTTGACCACGGGGAGATGACGTATGAACTGGAAGCGGACATTGATTACGTCGTTTGTAATGGGTAGTATCAGTGAGATAGCGCTTGCCGAGAACTCGCAAGCAGTAAAGGTTTTACCGCTTGCGCGATCTCTCACATCATACCTAATACAAAATGAAGTGGGCCGTTTCCGCTTCCAGTTCATCCGTCATCTCCCCGTGGTCAAGCTATCCCGATTGCGGAAACAAAATCTGAAATTGTGTTTGAAATCTGCTAAAAAGATTACATAATTCCAGTTCTATATAACTTAGAAACGCCAAACAAACTCCATTAGACGAGTAAAAATCCGTTTTTTTCGCTTGGTACCAATATTTTAAAAGTGAAAACATGTTTTCACTTCCAAAATCGGAGAGAAACACTGGTTTTTGAAGTTTTTTAACCATAACTTCGTAGTTAAAATCATACCAAGACTGGACCTAGCTTAGAACATTCTCAGTCAAGTCTCATTTCCAACAAAAAAAGAAAAAAAAAACTTTTAAAATCGGTTTATCAGTTTAAGAGCTTCGGTGTTACTAACAGATAGAATGGTATATCAAACTTATACCCCCCTCCTTTTTGGTAGGGTTGGGGGGGGAGAGTGTTGAATACAGGAAAAAGGAAAGAAAAACTTTCGAATTTTCAAAATTAATTTGAATTCTGAAATTTTGAATTCAAATTATGTTTTTCGCAATTACGAGTTGCGACAGTGCCCTACTCATTGGGGGCTATTGTTTCTAGAAACAGCTCCTGGGGGGGGGGGTCCCCCCAAGCCTACACCTCCTCCTGGGCGGTAAGGTGTGTATAATTGTGTGTGTGTGTGCGTAGACCTGTGAGTATTTACGTATGCGTGTGTATGTGTGTAAAGGCTTGTGTGTATGAGCGTGTGTATGTGTGTGTGTGAGAGCGCGTGTGTGTAGGACATGGACGCCATCGACCAGGAGAAACGGATTCCAGGAGACAGTGCTCGGAGCCGCGCCTGCAGAGGCCGGTGGGCAGTGGTGCTGGTGTCCTTGGTCCAAGCTGAAAAAGAAACCACAACATCAAGGACGGTCAAGTGAGAACAATAAGCAATCGTGATTACTCAAAAATTACATACCCATATTTTTTGTTATAATTACTTGATGCCTATTTTATTAATACGAAATTTGTTTTCCAGAAACCAATTTCTGAGTATTTAGGCCCAAAATTGTGAGATTACGACTACTCGTGGGTTTTAATTTGTAGAATGCAGCAAAGCATCAAAGCAATGGGCCACATAGATTAGCTATGCGGATCGCATGTGGCCCCGTGGCCGTAAGTTTAACACCATTTTTTAGCAAACGGTCATTCCGGTTGCCAACTCAACTGAAATTTATTGACAACAGTTTTTTTTTTCAAGCACGAACTGCGTAAAAATAAGTTTAAAAGAACGTTTCTCAAGTTTTATTAATTTTACTAACAAATGGTTGATGCATAGCATGTGGCCCAATGGGCATATGTTCACTGTCGCAGATTTCAAAGCGAAAAGCAAGCCGGTAAATGCAGGGGAATCCTAACATCAACCTCTGGCAACCAGAATAATATGCAACTCTTACGTGTAAAATAACAGCATAAAAACACTTTCTTCCGAGTTTAATCGCACTGAAACCAAGAAAGTTCTTTGTATGTTTTGATGATTCATGAATTTATTATTTCGCTCTAAAAAGGTTTTATGCAAACTAACAATTTCAATCAAAGTCTTGTTATGTTTTCCCTGAGGTCCACTTATTCTTTTCCTACTTTTCCGCTTTGAAACAAATACTGGTGTGGGGTAACGTCAAGAACAAGTCTAATTCCGTTGGAATCTGGTATGAATTTTTGCTCTATTTCCGGTAGGCATAACAGATTGTGTTTATTTTCAATGAAAATTTCGGAAATGTGTTGTAACATCCAGTAATTATTGTTACGTTTTGGAATGCGAGTGAATAGATAATTCTGAAATACAATGGCAGATGATGCGAGATGAAATATAGAGCAGCGATGGCGTTTTCATCTTTTAAATAATAGATAGTTTATAAAAGCGAGAGCGAGAAAAATTTAAAGTGAAAAAAAAAGAAAAAGATTTTGCAAAAATCAAAAATTTCTTTTGTGATATAGATTTACGTCAGATTTATCTGGTGGTATAAATACGGCGGGTGACTGTTAGCTTTCACAGTTCATCTTCCAGCTTCAGTTTGAAGAAGTTGCTCCTCCTGTTAAAAGAATGAATTTCACCAAGGTATGCTTTTTGAATGTTCTTGGCAGAAAAGTTCTTGAATCGTGGTCAACGATTGTATGGAAAATTATGTATAAACCTTGTTTTGACATTATTCAGCTTCAGTGTTGAATTGAAAAGTACTTTGGTTAGTTCATGAAAAGCATATATCCTTTTCTTTTAAACAAATTTAATAGATTTTAAATTCATTAAAAGAAAGATTTTACAAAAATGATGTCCAAACAGATTTCGCACCTATATCCGATCGACATAAATGTGTATTTTTCTAGTTTAACCATCAACATTTAGTTTATGTTGTGCGTTATAAGTTTATTATAGTTTACTGGGAAATATGTATCTCGCCTTGGTATCCGGGGTTATTTTCAGAAAAAATAGAAATTCTTAGTTCATCTTTTTTGTTTTTTAATCTAAGTTACCCATCGCTTTTCCTTTAAGTTTCAATTTATGCCCTCTTTTAAATTTTACAACAGTATAATGTAGACCGACCAGTGAACACTTTAGCGCATTTTCATTTTCAAAAATTCATAGTATCATTGAAAATGGTAGTATCTGCAACAGGACAGGAAAAACGCTTTAAATGACGCGTGTAGTTATTTTTTAAAAAATGTAAGACTTTTTATGGTTTTGCAAGGTAGGCTTTTTTTAAGGTAGGCTTTTTGGGAGGTTGGAATGAAAAAAAAAGTGCCCCTACTCAGTGAGTGAACACAGCCAAATAGTGGATAAACACAGCATTTTCTAGTCTTTTGCTTCCAATGGTACATTAGTAGAAGGTAGTTACTACTGCCAATTCATCTATGAAAAATGTTTAAACCCTCCTTTTTTAACAAAAAAGACGAGGCTTTCATTCACTGGTAGATTGACCCAACCTTCTGCTATTTTCACAACTTCAGTAGTGCATAGCTAAAACAAATGAGTGTGTGAGGGGAGAACTTAACTAAAACATATCTTTCATTTCAAAATTTTACCACATAATAATTTCAGTAGCTTTTATTTTCTAGATATGTTTTAACAAAACTCGGAGAAAAAAAATCCGCGTTGATACTTTAAATGTATGTTAGCTAGCAATCTAGAAGAATTTTTATTAGCTTAGAACAAAATCGTCTGTGCGCGCAACTAAACCAAATGGGTGAAACTATCGAAGCGTAGATGGCAAAAATAATAGAATGAATTTGAAATTATTTCAATTTAGTTATAGGTTTTGTATGTCATAGGTGACCGTTGTCCTTTTAATTTTGTATAGTAGGGGAATGTGGGGCAAAGTGAAATAGTTAAGATGACTGAACTTTTTCAAAATAAAACAAATTGGATTTTTTTTGATAATGACAGTATATAAAGAGGGGATATTGCATTTTATTAGAACTTGCACTGAAATTGTATTTTTTACTTTTAGCAATAAATTTACGTCTTCAAAAAAAAAAAAAAAAAAGTGGAACTCTCCCTTTTTTTCCATGGATCATAGTGAAATAGATAAAATTTTTCTAATGAAATATTTTCTATTCCATTATAAGAAATATTTTTTATCAGGAATCAGTAAGTAAAGAGTTGGATGAAAAAAGGAAAAGATAATGAAACTATAAACGAAGAACTAAACGATTGAGTTAATTAATGTTTGAAGAAAAACAAATCAATGCGAAAAAGAGTGAATGAATAAGAAAGTTAGTAAATGAACGAACAAAGAAGGGAACTAAGAGATGAAGGAGTGTAAATACATAAATTAATAAAGGAATTCGAAAGTAAGTTAGTAAACGATTGAGTGAGTAAACAAAATAATTTATTTCACTTTGCCCTGTACACTTTGCCCAGCATGAGCTTGACTAATTGTACAAAATATTTAAAAAACAAATAAGCTTAATATTAACTAAATAAATACTATACTGAATTTTAAGAAGGTCTCAATGTTTGAAACGTTAATATATAACAAGAGCTTGATCATTTTACAATAACAAAAATAATTTTTGACTTACAAAAAAATATTACAATACGAGTATCAATTTTTAAAAATTGCCTGTATTTTCATATGCTTTAATTTTCGACGGTATTATTTTCTTAACTGAAGTAGACTATATGTGCTATTACATAGTTAAAATATTACCAGATAGGTGGTGCTAAAAGCAGAGTAAATATTTCACAGTTTCTCCTTGTCGCGCCATTTCAATTTGCCCCACATTGCCCTACTGCGTATTTTGGAATAGAATCGAATTTTGGTTTGATTTCAGTTACACTTTTAAAAGAAATTCTCGTAGTACCGAAATCGTCTTACAACAAATTGAGTGCGCGTATATACAGTGCTGGTAAGAAAAAATACCCTCGCATTTTCACAACAATGGGATTATGTGAGAAGTTTTGGTCGACCGATTAACGATGAATGTACGTGAAATTCTGCAAAACTTACGAAATAAACATTTAACAGCAGGAATCCGATCATTGTTTATATAGATCGGGGCTGTTTCCGGGCCAAGGCAAACGGCTGACCCCTAGCTCATTTTTCCATTTCTGAACCTGCGTGTGAGTTTAGAGGAAAACAATTACTTAACCCCATGTCAATTTAAGTCTTATGGCAGGATAAAGGTTTCTAAATTGTTACTTACCAGTTTTGCCCTATGGCACTGAGCAGAATCATCCTGGAAAATGACGTTTGGAACTGAAGTAAAGTGATCCCGGATAGTAGGAAGCAATTTCTCCTCCAAAATGCCAATATAAACCTGAGCGTTTACTGCTCCTTGCACAAAGTGAAGCCCACCAACTCCTTGATCAAAAATACATCCCCAAATCATTTGGGTTACCGGATGCTTGATTGTGTCTTGAATGCAGTCGGTATGATATTCCTCTCCTATGCGACGCGGGTGATGCATTTTTTTTACCACCACTGTATTTAAAGCTTTTTATAAAATAGTGTAGAAAATCTGACTAAGATAGTGTTTTTTCACAGTAAAAGGTTCCAGTGCACTGTAATAAGCCATATGCTAATGGGTAGGTATGTCTCGTTTTCAGGTTGCGCTGACAATTTTCTGTTTGGTTGGTTATGCGTCCGCCCTCGGACACGGAGGCGGATATTCAAATATTGGAGGAGGTTATGGATTAGCTGGTGTCATTGGTGCAGGTCATGGAGGATACGGTCTGGTAAGTAAAACTGTATAACAACACTAACATTTTTTATGTAACTGCATCTAATTTGTTACAAACTAAGAAAAATATGTTGAATTAACTATTATTGAGTGCAGTTTGTTCAAACGGCTTCATGCAATAAGTATTGATGGACTACCATGTTAAGTGTCTTTTTAATGCATCGCTTACTCATAATTTGCATTAGACCTTATGAGAGACGAGTTGATGAGGTCCTGTACTTCTGTCAAATTGTTCCTTCAGTCAAAAGCAATACTTTTAGTCGGTGAAATTGCTATTATGTGAAAATTGGGCTTAAATTGGAAAAAAAAAAAGAACTACTCATCGATTTTTTTTTTCGAACTGGTCTACAAATTTTTCCGCTGCTAATAGAAAGATACTGTAAACTTTCAGCGAAATCGGTCGATTAGTTCTAGAGTTTTGCGCGTTCAAACAAACAGACGCTTTTTGGAGATATGCTATGTAGAGAAGAAGTGAAAAATTTGAACTTAGGAAGGTGCAGTGTACATATTAAAAACCCCAATTTAAACATGAATTAGAACAACACGGTTTTTGTTAAAAATGCTTCATTTGCAGTATTTTTATCAGAAAACCGAAACTCTGAAAAATACATTGTGTTCTAGTAGATTCCCAAGCACCCCAATCCCAAAAGGTGTTGTGTTTATTTGCGTTCAATAAATAAGCGAAAAAAATATCATGGACCCAGAAAATACTTTTATTTTCCCAACAGTTATTTTTTAATTAATGTTTTTATGTCCGATTTTTCAAACAAGGCGTATTCTTGATGACGTCACAAATGTTGCTCTTTGGCGCATCTTTCCACCGCATTCCCACATTATGATAATCAAGAAGCGAATTAATACTGCACTCTACGCTTCCTATCAACCCTATCGTTGCCAATACACGTGAGTAAAGATGTGAGTTAAATATTTTGCTCTGTGAATGCCAACACGAAATGGCATTTCATCATTTGTGATGTCATCGGCAGAAGCTTAAACAATGAAAGCGCACCGATTTAAGTAATTTTTTAAAAAGATTAAACATAAACAAATTATTTAAAAAATGGTCGGATCCTATGTTTTTAAGCATGCTCTTTCAGCAAAAAAATATTTTTAAAATTTTGGAAACGACCCCATTTCTGCATATTAGATGTAATCTGGCAAAAACTTAATTTGAAAGTCAGAGTTCCTACCTCACTTCTTTTGTCAGAAAGTAAGCATTATGCATCGTTTATATTGTTCTTAATACTGTAAAGCGTTCTTAAACCAAACTGTGTGTCGATTGAATAAGAAATGACGTTTATTTATTGAACGCAAACAAACACAACACCTTTTGGGATTGGGGTGCTTGGGGATCTACTAGAACACAATGTATTTTTCAGAGTTTTGGTTTTCTGATGAAAATGCTGCAAACGAAGCATTTTTAACAAAAACCGTGTTGTTCTAATTTATGTTTAAATTGGTGTTTTTAATGGGTACACTGCCCCTTCCTATAAGTCTAAGCTTTTCACTTCTTCTCTACATAGCATGGGTCCAAAAAGCGTCTGTTTGTTTGAACGCGCAAAACTCTAGAACTAATCGACCGATTTCGCTGAAAGTTTACAGTATCTTTCTATTAGCAGCGGAAAAAATTGCAGACCAGTTCCAAAAAAAAAATCGTTAATAGTTTTTTTTTTTTTTTTGTTCCAATTTAAGCTTAATTTTCACATAAATTCCCGAATTGGGTGGGTGGTGAAAAATTACTTGCTGATATTAATATTACATATCGTTGGAAAGGGTAGAATTTTCCGCATTTTGTGCAATTTGTTTCAATGCTGCTACTTAAATAGGGCGGGAGTTATTTTTGTTTTTAGCTCGAATTGTTTTAGGCTTAGCTGAAATCTAGCACTACTTTCTTCATTAAATATATCAATAAAAAAGTGAAGGATTTATCCCACAGTTTTCTTTTTGACAACATTGGAAAAAGCGATATTTTACTCCAGATTTATCTCGACCTATGGTTGAAAAACTAAACTTCTATCTCGAAATGAGGAAAAGTTAGCAGTCTTTTAAAATTAAGTTTGAAAAATCTCATCTCCATTCAAGTTGTTAACCATTTTATTTTATGTTTCCTTTGAATCCATTGTTACTTTACTTCTTTCTCATTTTAATTTCTTCAATTTATTTTACTTTTTGTTTTCATTTTTCCGCTTTTTAAATCCATCTTTCTCATTTTAACTTCTTAAAAGTACCTAAATAACTGTCGTCATTATTTGGGAGGGAAATTTTGCATGCTGTTTCTTTTTCTTATATTTAAGCTTGATTGTTGAATATACGTCATTTGAAACAATTTTTACAATCAAGGTAGACCGAGCAAAGCCGGGCAACGCAGGTAGTTATTTTATTTAAAAAAAAATGACACAAAATAATACGCGCTCAGTCGCTGATTCAGTTGGATGTTCAAGGTTTCTATTTCAGAACTCTAACGGAATTATGGATAAATAACAGATTTTGCCTGATTGGTTCTATTTCGGGCTCAAAGTGTGTTCAAAATACTCCGTCAGTGACCGCCAAAAGCGCGTTTATCGTTTCAGTTAATTTTATTATTCCTTTCTCAAACGTATTGTCTAAATAATGACTTGAAAAGCTTAAACTTGATCATTTTTCTTAAGGGCAACAATATTGCACGACCTTACAAATTGCAAGAGCAGTCCAGACTTGAGGATGGCGGCGTTCTTATCCGTTCTGAAGTCGGTGACGGCAGTGGTAGTGTGAGTGGATCTTATGGCTACAGGGACCAACAGGGACTCTACCGTCAAGTGGACTATGTAGCCGACGCTGCAGGATTCAGGGCCAACGTGAGGACTAATGAACCAGGCACTGATGGCAAGGAAAACCCTGCTGATGTAAACATGCAAGTTCAGCAAACACCCGCTGGTGTCGTACGCAGGGCTCAAGCAGAAGCAGCAAAACGTGCTGGTAAGAATATTTCTTTCAACTTTTATGATATCTATTGAGCTCTTTGAAGCCGTTTCCACCACTTTTGGTAAGGGAAACCTGTCTTCTACTTGCATAGTATAATTGACATAAGCTCTATTTGATGCCTTTATAGGGCACTAATTAAACGGAATCCAGTAATATTAATGAAATGTATTAAGAACTGTAAATCAAAAATTATAAACTGTTTAAAACATAATATCCTGTCAAAATTAAAAGGTCAAAAATTTGCACACACACACACACACAAAGTCAAGTATTAGCGTCAAAATGCTAGAAATCAATACTAAAACGTCAAGAGAGTCCTACATAATAACCATTTTAAGATTTAAACCTGTTTGAAATAATCTACCCTGAAGCATACTTTTTCTAACTTATGAAAGTGTAATAACAGTTTAGATAGATAAGGATTTTTGAGAAGAAATTATTTTGGTATTACACCCAAAAACATTAAGTCTCGCTTAAATTTAACTATGCACATTACAAATGTTTTCATGCTACAACTAAATAAAGATTCTGGCATTGTAGAAAAATACTATATTAAGACATAAGGCCGTAGAGATAAATAATAAAAGATTTAAAAGAACCCGGTAATAAGAAAAATGAAAATATAAAACTGGATTAAGCTCCCTTTAAAACGTTTAAATCAGACAAAAATTCAAGATCAAAATTAAGTGTTATTGTCGAAATACCGATACAAAATACACTGTCCAATTTCATAGATTATTTATTTCCTAACGTAAGTAAATATATGTAATAGCTGTTTGGATAGATAAGATGTATGCTTACAATTTATATTTTACTTTTCTTTTTGCACCGTTTTAGCCTCTAGACTCCATGGCGCAGTTGGAGGGGGATACGGTGGCCTTTTTGGAGGAAGTACTCATGCTGGAATTGGCGGCATCTATGGTGGTGGTGCACATGGTGGAATCCATGGACTATCAAGATCAGGAGGCGCTTTTTCAGCTTTCGGACCAAGCGCCCACTCTCAACCAAAGAGTGCCTATTAAGCATTTAATTGTCTTCAAACTTTGTGCGCAGTAAATCTTAAATCTATGCAAAAATTGAAATCAGACAAAACTACTTGTCTTTAAATACGAGTAAGAAAAAAAGTACAAAAAAGAAGATTTAATAAAGCTTTTAAATATTTGCCAGTTCACAAATTGCATTTATAGTACACATTGTAAATACAGTAGACCCTCGTTTTACGCGGGGGTTACGTTCCACGGAAATGCCGCGTAAATTGAAACAGCGTAAATTGAGGCCTAATACCTAGTGTTGGAATAGAGGTTTGGTTTCGTAGATAACAAAATACTTCATTCTAGTATTGATTAATTATATAATGAGTTTAATGTGTACTTATATCGATTTTTATGCACAACATGCATAAAGAAAACAAAAATTAATTTCGTTCTCTGTTTAAAAAAAGGAGCTGGCTATTATAGTCTTTCGGCAGTCATTAAGAATTTTTCTCTGTAATTCTTTGCAGAGCATTAACGCATCCATGATCACTTGCGTCATTTCCATGATACAATCTTCCTTCACTAACAAATCAGAAAGATCATTTCTATTGTCTAGGAATGGCTCAGAATTTTCAATATGAACGTTTTTGGTTGTGCGTCACCGACGTCGGTATTCATGTTGCTTTTGTCCTCCTTTGTCACTCCTAAAAGCTCTTCTTCCAGTGAGTTCTGAACTGTGTGAGTTTAATAACTTTACTTCTGGAAAGAACTCTGGAACCAATTGCATAAAATGCCTCCAGTGGCCCAAGCTCGATTATCAGCACGCCAAAATGCAGTTGTTACGTGTTATCTGCAATCTTTAGGAGTTTGGATTTTGAAAGAAGGGAAAATCTTATGTTTGCATTGCCGCATCCACGTAAAACCGAAACTCATCCGCGTAAAATAAAATAAAGGTGTTAAATCTTAAACCGAGTATAATCGAAACCGCGTAAAATAAACACGCGTAAAACGAGGGTCTACTGTAGTTTTATACGATAAAACAGAATTTATAAAATAATAGATGAATAAAAGAGTAATTAACTGCAAGTAAAATCTTCGAACATTGTTAGTAAAGTTAATATTTATCAATAACTTTGGTTGGTTTTGTTATAAAATATTTAATTTGCACAACTTTACAAAATTTTATTTGATAACTTTCATTTATACTTGCACAATTTCGGTCTATTATTTTATGCGTAAATGCTTCGGTTTGTCTACAATTCGTGTCCTTTACAAAATGCTGTAAATTTCGGTGCTGCTTTGATGTGTTTTCTTTGTCTCTTTTCGGGTGTGTTTTCTTATGTTTCTTTTGTGTTACGTTTTGTAGTGTCTCTTTCCGATGTGGGTCACCTTTTCTTGTCTTGCATTTCGGGTGTGTTTTTTATGTTTCTTTTGGGGTGCAGTTTTATGTTAAGCTTTATGTGTTTCTATAGGAAAATGTTCTGTCTTTTCGTTTGGTTCTTCAATAAAATGCGTTTTTACTGTTAAACTTTGCTCTTGTCTTTTTCTCTTTTCGTGCAAAAATATACTAGCACTATTCAGACAGTGAGAAGCAAAGGAATGCAAGTGGCAAAATTTAATTTTTTTAGAAAGCTAATACAAATGGAACCTCTTCTCTGTTTTGATGCAAGAGATTGAGACTAGTAGTCCTGGTAGGTTCTACTGGACAGGCTGATTTAGAAAAACTTTTCAATGTTATCTTTGCTTCTCACTGCCTCGATTGCATTTTATCACTACTTATAAAATGCTACACATCTAAATTTGTTTTTCAGAGCTAGATAGGCTCAATGAAATGGAATTAAAAGATTTTTAAAGAAAATAAGGATGGACGTAAGCATTTCTATCAAATTTAAATGAAGCAACAAATTTACTTAGGAATAAAAGTGGCATTACAAGGAATAATTAAAAAAAAAGAAGCAGATACATTTCATTGTCGTTAGACAGAGAAAAAACCCCAAACACATCCTTCTTTGATGTACATGCAGTTATCAAAACAATGGAAACACTTGGAAAAATTTTTTTGGGAATCGCTACTCTGCCGTAAATGTTCTGTTTATAAAGGTGCCCTTCTAACTTTAATCGCTCAAGTGGTGACTATGTATGTCGATTGAGTTCTGTGGTCACTTTTGATGCTGTTGTTTACTTTTTAGACATTTCAACACCCGTCGGTTTATTTAATTGAGCTTCTACCCCCCCCCCCCCCCCCACACTATGCATTGCCCAGCTTGTCTTACCGCTCTGTGTGTATGCTGTTATGATTTTAGATACTGTACTTTCAGATGAGCTAAAAAATTGAAATGTTTCAGTTACACTTGCTTCAGTTAGACGCGTTCCAACAATTTGGTCTCTTTTAAAGTTTGAGAGATCCAGTATTTCACGTGCTTGAAAAAAATCCAAGACTTCCCGAACTTCCGTTAAACCACCAAATAGTACCAGAATATGTACATTGCTATTTATTAAAAAACCAGATATCTAATTTTATTCTTCATTACTTACAAAGCGCATTCAAAAGTGTCACTTTTATCCTCAGGTGTTTCCATTATTTTGATAACTACCTGTTCATTACCGCTCTCTACTGTTAATGCACTTGTAAAAATTCATTTTTCCAAATTTCTCGAGAAATACACAACCAATACGAAACGAGAGGACGAAGTTAATTTTTAGGCAACGTTGAGATTGAAATGTTCATAGAAACTAAAAGTCTTGTTAGTATATTTTGCTTTCATTACAGCCAGAGATATACTTAAAAATTTCACGCGTTTTATCTATTTCAGGGCAAGCTCAGTATATTTTACACATTGAACGTATTCTAATATTTTCTATACCCACCTATATTCATGTGCATTGAATTAGCCACAAAAAAGATCAATGTCAACTCATATCTGTCAGTTTTGATTTAAGTACTTAAAAAAATTTAAACCCTTATTATACGTATTTGTGTTAATTTTAATATTTTTATGCTACTACAGATTTTTTCCCTTTGTAGAACATTAAATATTTTATTATAAACTGAAAGATTTTTTTATTCCTGATTTTTCTGTAACTTCTATCACATAGGTATGTTTTCAAACTGTCGTTTTCTAATAATAATTACATCACCCAGCCATTTTAGAGGACCAGTAACAAAGTGAAGGGAACAAAAACGTTTTTTGGTCACCCTTCATCGTAAATAGCGTACAATAAGCTGTAAGTTTCAGCAATTAGTTTGCTTTCTATGCATAGTTATTTTACAGCTTTTGTGAAAGCATCATGTATATTCACGAAGGTATAAACATTTCTTTCAAAAATATCAATTTTCCTTGCATATGTTTTTGACTCCATAACACGAAGTTTTCCGTCCTGGCTTCCCAAACTTTCAGAAATTTGATAGCAAACAAGACAATTATTACACAAAAATTAAAAATTAAAATTTTCAAAATTTGATAAAATATTAACATTAAAAGCAGACAATTTGTCATTGCGCATGCGCAAAAGAAAGCTACTTATAACTTCCAATATTTTGTAACCAAATGAATTTGGCAACTTAAAAAAAAAATCCAATTGCATATCTTTAAAATTTAGAAAGATATCGGTGAATTTGTGAGCCATATATATCAATTATTTTCGGATGTGGACGAATCGTAAGGGATCGTGCATAATCATTTTTTTTTACTTAATCATTCTGAGCGATTTCAGGTAATTGTTTGCAAATTTGCTAACGATGCCTCACGTTTAGTGTTCGATCCGAGAATAATTGAAATGCAGTTTATTAGATCACCGGTATCTTTCCAAATTTTAAAAACAAGGCTGGAGTTTTTTTTTTTTTCATAAGTTACAAAACTTGTATGTTATTGCAGACTATTTCGGCGTTAGGAACGACAAAACACCGTGTCTGCAGTAATCTTCTATGTGTTGTTGTTTTATCACATTAAACGTTTTATGAAAATATATCAAAAGGGGGGAAAATAGCTGCCATACGCACAAAACAAAAAACAAGCTTCTTAAAAAAAATGCCTTAAACAGCTGCTGTAGACTTAAGTTTCTCTAGGGATAGTTAAAGTTTTTTCACAATAATTTGAAAGCGATTTGCACATGTTAACAAAAAGGGGAATAAATTATTCAGAAATTAAGATCATAACTTATATTTTTTTCCAGTGAAAAGAAAATTTTGGAGATTAAAGATCTAGACTGCTTAGTACATAATTTTCGTCAAAATGATATCACTACATAGGTTTTCTTTCTTTAAAAAATAAAGCACTTCGGAAATCTTTTTGTTTCCCGTTGAAAAAATAAAACTAATTAATTTCAACTGGGAAGGCGCCAAATAGCAAATTGACTGATTATCGGTTAATTGGCTGTTGATAATCGGCCGATTAATGACCATAATGATTATTTTGGTCATTGTCTTTAAAAATTCTTCCGTGATATTTCTCTCTTATAATTTCGATTTTAGAAATACTTAATAGTTAATTTCCGAGAGATGATTTATTTTTCTCCACTTTTCTAATGTTCCCAAAATAATGTCAAAAATTCGTTCAACTTCTTTGAGTAAATTTTCATATTATTGTTGATAAAATTACATCATGTTACCGTTAAAGCGGGCTACTTTGACCCGAATGGAAAAAAAAAATATTACGTACTCTGTCAACACCTTGAGGGCGCAGTTTTTACAACATATTTCTACAAATTCCACTAGAGAGTATACCCAAGCACTCAATTATGTATACCAAGCAGTTCTATAGTTCTGCTCAAGAAGCAACACTAGTGGATAAAATTATTCAACCTCCAAAACTGATGAAAAAATGACTGTCCTCCGTCGGTAATATCTAAAATAATAACTAGATATGCACACACATTTTTAGAAAAAAATCATTTTTCCTTAAAACAAGTATGTGTGACTCAAACGTCTTGTAAAATGTATTTTTCTTTCAAATAAATATTTTTCCCAGTGAGCACACGTCTTGCTGAGGTTCTAATTAGCTCAACAATGATTTTAACTAGAGAAAATCACTTTGGGCCAAAGTAACCCAAGCGCAAGGATAACTTTGGCCAAATTAAAACGAACTAATGTGTGCCTCACATGACTTCCTTTTACTCCAATTTAATGTCATTTTCCCATTATTGATAATTTTAATGTGATAGATTAATGATTTTTCAATAGTTTACTCTCTAAATATCAACAACAATTGCTAAATTAAAACCAGATTAAAAAAAAAAATTGCCAAATTTGTCGCCAAGTTGGCGACAAAACTTAGCGACTAAAAGACTGGCGATATATTCCCAAGTTTCCGTCAAATTGTAACACCACTTGAGTTGACATCGAAATTAACAATGATTTCCCCCCAAAAAGGGCCAAAAGACCCCCTTAAAACACCCGAACGCAACCAAAATAGGAGGTGCACAACTAGACCCCACTAGAAGTCTACGTACCAAATTTCAACTTTCTAGGACATACTGTTCTTGAGTTATGCGACATACATACGCACATACATACATACGTACATACAGATGTCACGAGAAAGCTCGTTGTAACTAACTGGGGAATTATTAAAATGGATATTTCGCGTCTCTATACGTTCTTAGGTATTTATCCACGTATGGTCGAGTCGAAAAAAAAAATCTCAACATTTATTCGGGGTTGAGCAAAATGGAAATTAAGGTCTATTTTAGAGTGAAAATTTTTTTCTCGAATACAATACTTCCTTTTTTGTAAAAGGAAGTAAAAGTAATAAAATAAAGGGTAAAAATACTTGGAAATAAACTATAATCACTATTCGAAAATTAAATTAAGAATTTGCATAAAACAAGTTTCCACAGCTTGGAAATATGAATAGTTATAAAATTATTGTGTGTAAGAAAAGAATGAGAAAAGTTCCAAAATATGGGTCAAAGTAGTCCGTGTTTACGGTACTAGACATGAAGATTTAAAATTATTAGGGGGTAGTCTGTGTTCAGCAGGCTAATTTTTGAGCACTTTTAACTTAAACTTAATTTTTACTATTAGCAGCCATTTGATCTAAGACTTATTCTTTAGAAAAATTATAAGGTTTCTAAAGGAGAAAAGTATCCTTATATGAAACGTGTTGCGACGTTGTATAAATCTGTATATTTATTCAAAATAGAAAAAAAAATAAAAAAAATACATTACTTCAACCACCAGTTTGTAAAAAAAAATAATGATAAAATATATACATTTTTTTTAACTAAATGATATTTAATAATGATTAACTTTTGATGAATCAAAAGTTATAAGTTGAAAGAGTAAGTTTCAAAATATATGATGTAAACACAAATATGGTTAAGGGGGTCCGGGACACATTTTGAAAAATTTTTTATTATGTACTTTAGAGTTTTGAAATTTTTTGAACTGATTCATCATTTATTTAATAAGCAAAATCATAACATAAATATGAAAAAAAATTATTTTTTTATTTAAATTTAATTAGTTTTTTTCAAAAAAATGGGGTTGCTTTAAATTGCTATAACTCAAAATATTGTTGGTCAATTTTCAATTTTTTTTCAAAAAAGTATGCACAAATATCTAAGCTTTAATTTTTATTCGGCGATTTTAAAAATATTGATTCAATAAAAAATAAAAAATATTTGAAGAAAAATTTCGAAAAATTCGAAGATACTTTTTTTTAAAAAAATCATAATTTTTGCAGTAAACGTTTTTTTCAAATTCGCCGAATAAAAATTAAAATAAATTGCTTGAAAAAGATATGCTCCAAGTTTCATTACTTTATCTCTATCGGTTCCTGACTTATAAGAGCTTGAATGCAAGAAATCGGGAAAAATTGCATCATGGAGAAAAACGCGTTTAAAGTTTCAAAGTTATGTACACATTCGTTAGATGCATGCAACAAAAATAACTATAACTTTCGTTCTATTTAAGGTAGAAACAAGATTCAAACGTCCTCTTAAGCAGAAAAAAACGGAGCAATTTTTCAAATTATAAAAAAAAATTGCAAAATTTGAGGATTTTTGTGTCCCGGACCCCCTTAAGGGAGCAAAGTAACAAGAAAAAAAATCTTAGGAATTGATCCTTTAATATTTCATTCAGTTTTACCTTTTACGCACACTCAAAACTATTTTTTTTACACTGTACGTTTCCGTACTATGCGTTATAGTAATGTTTGCAGAAAATCACATTAATTTATTGTTAATAAATGTAATTTTCATAATAGTTTCTTATTAAAGGTATGCTCAAATTTTTTTTTTTTTTGAAAATATTTTTTTCATCGATTCATGGGCAATATTTAGCCGATTATAAATAATCGGCAAAGTGGCTATTTATGGACGATTAATCAGTATTGCCGACATTTATTCCAGAACAGATGAACAACGTGAAATATGTTTCCGTTTCGGTACTGGAGATTATGATAAAAACAAACATAAGCAATGAGATTTTGATAGCAGCTTTAAACAGTGTTCGGTTCAGCGCAGTGGTAGGGAAAACTAAATATTTTTTGTAGCGAACTACATTTACAACTACTTTATCATAAATGTACCTAACTACAACTACTTTTTTTCAATGCAGCGACTACAAACTATTTTTGAAATGTAGTCGATACGTAGCTACTTTGAAAAAAAAAAGAAAACCATACGCACACACCGGTTTAGAATAATAAATTAGCTCATTTGAACATGGAATATGACCAAGAATTAGCCGTTCCTTTCTTTTCTCTTTTTGAGCCAATTTGTCCTTCTAAAACAATTTTAATGACTGTTACGAATATTCGCAGCAAGAATAAATTTGAAAATTGAAAGAAACCAACCTTCAAATTTTTAACATTTTCTCGCTGCGAATATTTAACCCTTAGAGACGTGACGTCAGGTAAACCAGGC